>NC_051417.1:8582223-8582737 GCF_015228065.2 Penaeus monodon
CCTCGTGTGATATTATTTCCATGTGTTTATGCATATTATCTGACATGAGCGCGGTCGCATTTTCGGCTTGTGCAGCAAAGCCTTCTCACGAGGATAATGCTCAGTTACCCCATCAATGTAAAAATCCTCATTCGTTTGATTATCCATATTTTATTTAATTATCGAACCAGAAAACACTTATTCCCCATAAGAAGAAAAAAAAACATGAGAAACGAATAACAGACGTTGAAAAACACGGCAAAAAAGTACATGTCCACCTCACGACAAGAGATAAAACCATACCACCATAAAAGGCGTTGGCACTGTGTCTAAACGCCCTGGCACTCGACGTCTTGTGCCTGAGCGTCAGCCAGATCGAGCGAGCGCAAGACAGGTTTATAAATGCACACTTGCAACGAAAAGAAAAGAGGTTTGCAATGACATTTGCTTCGCGATCTGCACTTCCCTGCATCAGCAAAGTATTTTCTTGCAGGAAGTAAATAGTTCTTAAAGGAAAATGTGACTTTGTTCTTTG
>NC_051417.1:8583391-8583622 GCF_015228065.2 Penaeus monodon
CCAATACACGGTGCACCAAAACACAACACAATAACACATGAAGCAAAACAAATAACACACCTCTGCTACCCACTGCCATCTGAGCAAGACGCCTTATTCACACAAAGGACAGTGTACGAATAGCAAACAGTTAAAGACCAAACATTATCTCATTTCCTTGAAGCAGCGAAACCAAGGTTCACTCCCACAAAGCTTGACAATTACGACAAAAACAGATTTTCCAGTCGTTTG
>NC_051417.1:8583680-8583851 GCF_015228065.2 Penaeus monodon
CTGAGTTCTGTCGTTCAACCTGCTTGTTTATGAGTAAGTATGAATGGTGCTATTTATGTCCGATTGTGAACTCTTGACGAGTGCAGTTTATATTCTGTCAGTGTTCCATTTTATGAAAAGACATTTCATTGGTCGGGAAAATGCACACAGAATGTCTACCATTATTATGAG
>NC_051417.1:8584224-8584568 GCF_015228065.2 Penaeus monodon
CTCTCGCTGAGCCATATCTATCAATAAGAGAACAGCGCTGCAGACCCGCCACACCTAACAACAAGAGCACAGGACACGAAGCCTCCAGGTCGTACACATGAAGAGCAGCGCCGAAGAAATTTAATTTGCGACCAAGATATCGGGAATAGCGTGCCTTTATCGGGTTCCCGCTTATCTTGGGCGTGTTTATTGGGAAAGCGATTATTAGATCGGTAAGTATCGGATATCTAAGGGCAAGTTCTTGAAGACGTTGTATGATCACCTGGTAATACAGGTGTAGGGGGGAGAAATACGTTTATGCTAATGGTTTGCTTCATCTTTACTTTATTTTCTGACGTTTATAA
>NC_051417.1:8584903-8585081 GCF_015228065.2 Penaeus monodon
ATATGTGTTTATATTTTCACGTTACATATACATAGCGATTGGAATAATGGTCTTTATACAGTCGTCGGCAGCACTAATGGGTCACTGGAGACACGCACAGACTGTAAATGTCAGATCTAATACACACGGCTCCAACGAATAACTGAGGATGAAGAAAATATTCTCTATAACACATACG
>NC_051417.1:8585995-8586083 GCF_015228065.2 Penaeus monodon
GTCACACCCGAAGGCATAAGTGATACTCGATTATATTATCACAGATCGATAAATCGAAGGATAATTATGTTGCTGGAAATTCACCTTT
>NC_051417.1:8586481-8586614 GCF_015228065.2 Penaeus monodon
AGTCATCACATGCTGCCTGCGTTTTCAGCCCCAAACAAGAGAGAAGGGAGCGATTCTCGGTGGGGATTCAAGCAAGTCATTTCCAAGGAGAATAACTTTGTAATGATGAATATGTCGGGGAAGATTGCAGTGT
>NC_051417.1:8586704-8587261 GCF_015228065.2 Penaeus monodon
AAAAAAAGGGGAAAGCAGGAAGAAAATGAGGGAGAAATGGAGGAACAGGAGCAAAGAAGGGAAATGGGAGAAAAGAAAGGGGAAAAAGAAGAGAAAGACGAATTCGAAAACAGAAAGAAAAGGGAGAAGAAAAGAAAGGAATATAAAGGAAAGGGTGGAAGGGCGAGAAAGGGGAGAAAGGAAGGGAAAGACTAAGTACAGAAGGGAAAGTAAAGAGAGGAAAACAAAGGAAATACAAGAGACGAAAACGGGAAACAAGTAAAAAACAAAGAAAAGTGAAAGATGCAGTAAAGGGGGAGAGAAAAGAGGGAGAAAATAAGATGAAAAGATAAAGGAAGGGAAAGAGGGATAAAAGGGAAGGAAAGAGGAGGAAGAGAGAATGAAAGAAGTGACAGATAAAACATGTTTAGAAAAAGAAAAAAATGTTGAATTAGCAGATCTTTCTTGCAATGTTTCTGTTGTTTTTTTGTGTTTCATTGTTTTGTCCACTTCTCTGTTTTGCATTTATTTAATTTCCGTTGCGTATTATTGTGCTTGCTTTAGAATCTTTGTACATA
>NC_051417.1:8587501-8587724 GCF_015228065.2 Penaeus monodon
GTTTGCACCCAGAGACCCCTGCTCGCTCCCGGCTCCCGCACTTGTCTACTCTTGACAGGCTTATTGTCAGTGCTATTACCTCAGTTCATTAAGTCTGCTCCTGTCAGTCACTCACAGCCCCCCTCCCCCGTTGCCCCCTACTGATCACCTTCTGCCACCCCCACCCCCCACATTCTAGCCATAGACCCCTTGTCGTCATTCCAAATCCGCCTTGTCAATATGT
>NC_051417.1:8588045-8588160 GCF_015228065.2 Penaeus monodon
GCAAACATTTTTTTACTCTTTGTCTTGTTACACCCACTCTTCTTCGCGTGGAAAGTAGTATTGCTTGAAGCTTTGCATCGTTGCGTCGATTGCGAGTGAGCTCTGTTCACATTGA
>NC_051417.1:8588634-8589281 GCF_015228065.2 Penaeus monodon
GGGGTTTCGGAGATGCTACTAAAAAGGCCTTTACAACTTTTTGTAATATCTCGCTGGCTGGTGATCTACGGTATGTATTTCACAAGGCTAACAACGTGTCTTAAGTCGGCCACTACTTTTCACTGTCCTTCTTTCGTATTGTCATAATGATCCGTACATATAGTGCACCGATATTTATTTTATCATGTGCGTGTGCGTGGCTATAAGTGAGATAGATCTGTATACTTAATATATTCATTATGTGCAGAAATCCCTGGAAATTTATTGAGAGAAGAGGGAAGTGGAGAGACATAGAACATAAAGAAAAATATATACGAGAAAGTATAAAGAACCTACTCTTTCCACGATCACATGGACTAGACCTGGCTTCCCACTCCCCTATCTCTAAATCATTTATTCGGTGACCTTCCTACCCATTACATATTAAACGACCTGCTACCAAGCGCCATACGCCAGGCTGTTACATGAAAAATGGCTGGTTACTCGTTAGGCAGTTCAGGCTGTCCTACATTGAGCACCATTTCCCTCTCCCATTACTTTTCCTTCCTCCTCCAGTATCTCTTTTTCTTCCATTTTATCTTTGTTTCTCTCTCTCTCTCTTTTTCTTTCTCTTTCTTCTTCTTTTTCTCTTTCTTCCGCGGAAAATA
>NC_051417.1:8589650-8589769 GCF_015228065.2 Penaeus monodon
CCTCCGTATCCCCTTTTCGTTCCCCCATTCCTTCGGTTTTCACTCCAAACACTTTCCTCTTTCTGTACATTCTTTCTTCCACTACTATTCACACTTACCGTCCCAGCTCCATGTTCTAG
>NC_051417.1:8589824-8590379 GCF_015228065.2 Penaeus monodon
TATCCCCGTCGTCACTTATCCCTTATCCTTCTCTCCTAGCCCCAAGCCTCGTGTCTCCCGTTTACCTCTCTCTCCTCTTTTTTCTCCATTTCTCCATTTCTCTCTATCCCCTCCCTACCCTCCCCTCTTTCCCCTCCCTTCCCTTCCTACCTCTAAACCCCTGCTTCGTAACCCCTACCCTCCTGGCCCTTAAACCCCCACTACATCCCCCTCTCCCCCAATGTTCACCCCTCCCTAACCCCCTCCCCTCTCACCCTCCTTAACCCCCTCCCCTCTCACCCTCTCTAGCCCCCTCCCCCCTTGCTCACCCCCTCCCTAATCCTCTCCTCCACCCCCCTACCCTAGCTCTCTGAACCCCCTCCCCATCCCTTCACTAATGTATCGGTGTTTTGACAGATCCCAGAAGTGCTTGAACGGGTCTTCCGTTGCCGCCCTTGACTGCTGTATCGACCGGTCGTTCAGGCGATCAACCTAAGTGTCGGGGTGTGTGATGAGAGTCAGAATTTACACGGCCTTTCTCTGTCGATTTAAGGGACAAGATTCGTGGTATCAGGA
>NC_051417.1:8590751-8591647 GCF_015228065.2 Penaeus monodon
AAATAAAAGGCATAAGTCTCAAAACTAACAAGGGTACCAACCAATTAGTCTTGCTGCCTGTTGTTGTTTCTCCATACTTTGTGTTTGACATGATATGCCTGGAATTCGGTCTTTGAAAACTATCACCTACTGTTAATATTACATTTCTGAATGAACCAAATGCCCTCTCGTAACATGTCTTAATGTTTGGACAGTTCTGAGGTCATTTTATTTCTCACGAACAGCACTAAATTTATAAATCAATTTAAACTTTTAACTTTATTATCCGTTTAAAAGCTGCACGCAAACAAGAGGGTTGACTAAATACACTTTCTGATACTTATATTACTCGCCCAAGAAGGGATCTCAAACTGTCCTTACTTCTAATATCTGGCCCGCATACTGTGTACTGAATTAAGGTAAATAAACATTCTATTTTGCTTACTGTATTTTCAATAGTTTTCAGTGAACACCTAGATCCACCTATCTGCTCGTAGATATGTTATCTATCCCATATACCGTGTACTCATATCATGTCTAGCCTGCCAAACTGCATGCGTTTGTGACACCAATGAAAATCAGGACGACCATAGGAATTTAATCTATTATGGTCGTCTGGAAAACGAATGCCCAATGTGCTATCTTCTCAGACCCTCAGACATTCTCATTTGCATATCAATATGGAGGTTGATAAACACATCTTTGGATTCTCCAACCAGCTGACTCATCACTTTCCTATAAAAGCTTATCATCACACTCATAAACATGTCAAGGATGCACTCAATATGTCTTTCCGTTTTATATGGATATGTTGATGATAAGAAAACAAATTCATAGTACCGTGAAAAAAAAATGGATATCTCTTTCCATATCAATTTTATTCGTATTGTGAGGGAACTCTCACGTTTTTGTTAAAA
>NC_051417.1:8591679-8591807 GCF_015228065.2 Penaeus monodon
GTGTGAAAGATCCAGTGTCAGTATTGTAGAGAAACTCTAAAATGGTGAAGATTTATTTATGAATTAGAATTATCACGGACAGTTTTGATTCTCAATATAGAATCATTCCCCGTGTTTCTCCGCTTAAT
>NC_051417.1:8591870-8592287 GCF_015228065.2 Penaeus monodon
CCATCTTCCTCAACCTTTTCGTGCCTGTTTATTTCCCTCATAGGTTGTACCGGATTCTATTATTCGTCGCGCAATAATTCCGCATCAATGGCCTTATAAATAATATTTATCGCCAGTATTATTACCGGGAAAATAACCTCTACGGACCATGTTGCTCGGGTCAGTACAAACTCACTTATCAACTAACCATTACCAATTGCAGAAAAATAAACATTGGAAACACGCATTTACTTCTAAATTGCTGGTTAATGGATAGTAAATATGAAAATTAACATGTGCCATTATTATACTCGAATATTTAAACCTAATTGTCTGATTGCCAAATGAACTTATTCACTGATTAATTATCACTCTGTTTGTTGGGCAAATTACAACAATTTTGTTTTTCTGTTTGGCGCCGTATTGTCTGTTTCTCCA
>NC_051417.1:8592598-8593504 GCF_015228065.2 Penaeus monodon
TCTTCACCCTTACTTCATTCTCCCCCTTTCCTACTGCCCTCCCCCTCCCCACTTATTCTCACCTCTCCCCTCACCTTCCCCGTCCAGCAACTTCCCCCCCCCCATCAGCGCACTTCTCCATTTCTCACCCCCCCCCTCCCCTCCCAATCCATTACCTTCCCCCATGCAACCCCCCTTTCCTCTTCCCCTCCCCCTCCCCTCCCCCTTCTCCTCCTACTTTCCTCTCCCCCCTTCTCTCTCCCTCCCCCTCCCCTCCCCCTTCTCCTCCTACTTTCCTCTCCCCCCTTCTCTCTCCCTCCCCCTCCCTTCCCCCTTCTCCTCCTACTTTCCTCTCCCCCCTTCTCTCTCCCTCCCCCTCCCCTCCCCCTTCTCCTCCTACTTTCCTCTCCCCCCGTCTCTCGACCAGTAGCTGCCCCCCCCCCTCTCAGCCTCCGATGCAAACCGGAAGTGGCACTGAAGAGAGCCAGATCGATGATGTAAATTGAAGGCACACACACAATCCCATGCTTTTGATCAAGAACGGCGATAAAATGGCTTTTAGTTCTGCTGAAATATGTAATGACAGACCTTCAAAATAATAAAAATAAAAATGCCGGAATTTCATCAAGCGGAAGCCCAGTGTTAATAAAATGCTTTTTATATATCTAAGCTTAGATGCCAAGCTTAATTTCCTTTTCATCTCATGACATCATTTCTACAATGCTTAGGACTCGGAAAGTCAGAAGTACCAGCTTTAGCTCTTAGGATATAATCCCGAGAAATATATATATATTTCTTCTTTCTTTCTTTCAACGAGTATAATATATAAACTTAATTTCCCTCTAGACCATGGCAAGATCTGAAGACATTATGAGAAAAAAGCAGACAGTTGCCGGAAAAGGAATTCTGTGTTCCATTTCATCCTCA
>NC_051417.1:8593571-8593875 GCF_015228065.2 Penaeus monodon
CAGTAAATGAACACTTAGTCTTAAGAAATACATTATTAAATGTATATCAGTCTCCCGTTAATGAAATATCGAATAATCATTATCCACACAAATCAGAATAAAAAGTGAATACTGAGTTAAGGGAATCACACTTTTTTTTTAAGTTAAGCTAAACTTAATTGAATTGATTTCGCTTGTTATATTAAGTATGTCACCATTACTTGCAATTATATTTACGCAAAAACAATGTTTGATGTATATTTCAAGGAACTGAAAATAAAAGAAACAATTACGGTGATGGTAATTTGCATAAATTGTTTACAAA
>NC_051417.1:8594255-8594444 GCF_015228065.2 Penaeus monodon
CGTTTCCTCATTTATCTCGCGTTGCGTGCAATCCGCTCCGACATTTTCAACGAAGTCTGCAACATGGCGCTTGCTCCAGTGAGTCTGATATCAGTTTAGGCGGCTCTTAATTAACAAGAAGTGAGTTGGAGGTTTCTGTTCTTTTAGTAAGTTGCTAAAGAGAATGATTAACAGCTAACTTTTGGGGAG
>NC_051417.1:8596267-8596551 GCF_015228065.2 Penaeus monodon
TAAAATCTGTTGATTTTCCTTAACTCAAACAATGATTTACTTTTCCTCAATACTGAGAATATTTTCCTTAATACTTGAACCGAAATCGCAACTCTATTCAATTATTTCATTTTATAATTAGAAACCATTCGGTCCTCTGTACTAGAAACATTTTTTTGTTGTTGTTGGCGATATCAAATGTATTGCATCCAGGAAGTAATTTCCATGGCTAATAACAAATCATTTTGCTTCATTATTTGATTACGGAAATAGAAACGACATAGAGTAGTGTTCGTGAATAGGAA
>NC_051417.1:8596893-8597257 GCF_015228065.2 Penaeus monodon
AAAAGATCAAGAGGATTATAATAAGATAATAAGTGTGATGGCGATAATGAGGAGGAGAAGGAGATGGAGATTATGATGACGAACACTACTGATCAATCTCGCCCATTTTCGAGTACTTTCATCCTCATATTGTCCCCTGTAGGCCTTTTCCAAATAAGTTCCAATTACGAGGGAGGAGAATAGATTCCAATTCAATTCCACGGCGATTCAAAAAACGGATTTATGTATTTATGCACTTTACCATATTCCGGAGCCTTCATCAGCATAATCGAACACGTCACTTTACATGTCGACCTGGGCCTCTGTGACCGAGAGCTGTTCGAACGCTTCGTTAACGAAAACTGACACGTGAAAAGGGGATTGG
>NC_051417.1:8597372-8597779 GCF_015228065.2 Penaeus monodon
AGGAACAAGTGGAAAAACGACTGGTGAAGTAGGGAGGAGGACGAGGGGGAGAGAACAGGGGAGAGAGAGAAAGAAGGGGAATGGGGATGCAAAGAGCATAGAAGAATGGCAGGGGAAGAAATGAGGGAGAAAGTGGGAGATAATAAAAGGAGGGAGGAAAGAAAGGATAATAAAAGGAGGGAGGAAAGAAAGGAGGGGGGAGATAATAAAAGGAGGGAGGAAAGAAGAGAAGGAATAAATAAGGAAAGGGACGGAGCGCACGACATCGCGATATGCCTCTCCGCCGTGGCTCCGTTTCGGCGCTGGAGTTGATTTATCGCGAGGGGAGACAAGGGGGCATAAGCACGGGGGGGTGGGGGGCGTCTGCCGCGTTATCGGCCACGCATTGGCCGGGTAAATAAGCGTCC
>NC_051417.1:8598237-8599310 GCF_015228065.2 Penaeus monodon
CAGACCCGTGCTTGCAATTGCAAAGCAGACACTGCAAACACTTCCCTCCCTTACCTTCAGAAGTGGAGTCGGAGTCCAGTGTGTGGTTTGCTATTGACACATCAGTAGGCATTATTTCCAGGTTATTTTCACCGATCTTCATTGCCGCGGCGGGTCATGGAAGCAGAGGCTGTCACGAGGGAGCGCTGGTGACAGTTCAGCCGCTGTCGATGTTGTGTTTTTGCCTCCGTAACACCGACAGCATCGTAGCTTCGCCCGCTCGGGAGTCACCACCATCTCATCTCATGTTTGCTTACCCTCCTGCTTGCCTGTCCGTCAACGCAGCTGCTGCTTCAGAGTTCAGAGTCCCCGGCAAGTTGTCTTCAGTACATTTACCATTAACAAGTTCACATCAAAAACCACACATATCTTATGATGGAGAAAGTAAATCAAAAATCATGACTGTTTAAAATCATTTCCGAAAGTGTTTCGAAGCTTCTGACTTTAAAAAACGACGGCGGATTTGATCGTAAATCCTCTTCACCAAGTTCCGTTATCGGGGGCGCGTGGGAGCGAGCGACGGCGGTGCGCTCTCCATGGGGTCCGGAGGCCGACTCATCCAGGTCTCCATGGGAAGCGCCGAGGCCACAGCCAGAGCGCGCAAGCGTCGCACGCGCGCCAGACAAAAGCACATCGCATCTGTTTCTATTTATGGAAAGGAAGATCAACCTGACCGTTTGGCGTAGGGCTTTTAAATGTTCTGAAACGTCGATCGTCACGCACTGACAGTGGGAGAGGAAATGAAAATAATTTATGAGTTGCTCAGCCTGTCCCTTTATGCCTATATGTGATTACACGATTGAACAACCGAAGAGGAAATGTAAACGTTCGATGCCCATTACTTACCCGGGCAGGAAGAGGGATAGGCTATTCCCACGAGACTTTGAAGTTGGATGTGACCTGACCGCGGAGGAGCAAGGATTGCATTTCAGAGGGTTTTTTCTTTTTCTTTTTTTGTCTCATGATTTAGAAGACTTAGATGCTGCAACCAAACATCTTGCAACGAGTAATTATTCTTTACTTCTCTTTTTCCT
>NC_051417.1:8599670-8599916 GCF_015228065.2 Penaeus monodon
TGTAGACAACATATCCTCGTACAGAGAAAAGTTGGAAATATTACGGTTTATACTTACATATTATAAGTGGAAATCATTACTGTTATTAATCATCATTAACAACAAACATGCATACGGACAAACAGACATATTAATGATCAAAGAGACGTTGTGAGGGCCGAGAACAGACAAAGGGGAGGGGGTGTAACCACGCTAGCAGATCTCTGAATAATACTAAAAGGATGGTATAACAACAATACATAGTAC
>NC_051417.1:8600325-8600394 GCF_015228065.2 Penaeus monodon
ACACAATTGCAACAATTCAAAGAAAACGAAGTCAAAATGACATCTTCACACTTCTTTTTATATCTCTTT
>NC_051417.1:8600469-8600730 GCF_015228065.2 Penaeus monodon
CTTTCCGTGAACTTAACCTGGACAACCTCATTAAAGGAGTTAAAACAGCTCGCGCCGGCAGGTCAACGGAGGCGTGACCGGCCAATGCTAATTTCCGATCAGTCAGGAGATGGAACCGGGTTTATTGATTCGTTGACATGCCAGGAGGCGATAGTCCGTGTCTCTCCGTGCCTCTGTTGCCCGACTTTTGTGTCCGATTTTAATCCGTGTCTTTTCCGCTGGTTTATATTTGTGTCTGTTTTATGTTGTTGTTTTTTCTTG
>NC_051417.1:8601503-8601665 GCF_015228065.2 Penaeus monodon
CAAAGAAAGTGGTTTCTCAGAAGCAATGTGGGAAATTGTACCGACTATAATGCCAGCTGTCGATGTCACTAATCTATGGGAGAAGCTCAGGCTTTGTGTGTCATGGGAAGGCCATAAAAGACGGGGATCAGGGATGACTTGGAATCTCGATCGAGCTGCAGT
>NC_051417.1:8601857-8602040 GCF_015228065.2 Penaeus monodon
TTGATAATTACAATAATTCAGAAAAGTAAGATAAGTTGATAAGACTTAAGAATTTTAAAAAAATGATAAAAAGACCAAAAAAAATATTAGAAAGACGCGGGGAATTAGAGAAAAAATGCTACAGAATAACGATGAAGATTCGAATCTGGCTTCTTGTGCAGTATAATTCCCAGAGCAAGATGG
>NC_051417.1:8602355-8602746 GCF_015228065.2 Penaeus monodon
GAAGATGAGACCTTGAACATAAGTTATCAAAGAAAAATTCTCCCCTCCCCCCCCCCCACTTCAAAACAAACCCAAAAAGTCACAGTCCATCTGCAACACTTGCAATATATCGGCGAAAGACCACCCTTCGCTCAACAAATTTTACAGCACACTAGCGGAGGTTCGCCTTAGAAAACAGATCCTTATTAAACTTTAAAATACTTGATAGCTCCTTTCGTTCTTGCCTTCTGTTCCTCTGTTTGTTGTTGTTGATTTTATTCCTTTTGCAATCAGGCTTTTTTAGTCCATTAATATACATGTAATGATATATTATCGTCAATGTGTAGATTAAACAGATAAATCTTTCATGTCAATGATTTAACTGTTTGTTAATTCGTTCAGGTGTTCTCCC
>NC_051417.1:8603589-8603988 GCF_015228065.2 Penaeus monodon
CCCCTCTCTCTCTCTTCCAAGCTCCCTAAAGACAGTCGTACATTAACAAACCCTTGTAAAACAGGAGGAGATGACAGAAAACACGCAAATTGAAAAAAGGGTGAAGATGATTAAGGATTATATGCGAATATTATCACCCTGACATTTTTATTTCCAATAACTACATATATATATTTTTTTTTTATTCGTAATCTCAAAACTAGAACGAACGAAAAACACGTAGACGTACATATCGTACACACACAAGCAAAGACAAATACATGAACAAACAAACACATTCTCATACGCGCTCTAAGCGGGTCCCAAGGCAACATAAGCTCATATCCCTCCACCTGGATATTCCCCGACCGCCTCACAAGGAAGTGAAATGAGGGTTGTTATACCGTAGAGATAGGTACA
>NC_051417.1:8605350-8605582 GCF_015228065.2 Penaeus monodon
CTTATTTTGGAGTTTTCCGTCTCCTAGCCGGACGTTGTCTTCGCTCTTTGACCGGTCTCGTTTTTTTTCTATTACATGTCTTTGTTTCTCTTTTTTTCTCTCTATCATTTTTATTATCGTTATTTTGCTACTACTACTACTACTACTTCTTTTTCTTCTTCTTTCTCTCTTATTTGCCTATACATGGCTTCTCTATGAGCCCATGTTTATCTGACTGCGTCAGATATATCAG
>NC_051417.1:8605642-8605713 GCF_015228065.2 Penaeus monodon
CTTTCGGTCATTCACTCTTTCTCTCTCTAAGGCTTTCTCTTGTTCATCTCTGCATTCACAAATCATTTTGA
>NC_051417.1:8605807-8606172 GCF_015228065.2 Penaeus monodon
ATTCATATATTCACCAAGGCTTCCCGTTTTTTCTACTTCCAATTTGGATCCGTGGCAGTGCGCACTCCATGGGCAATTTCCACCAAAGCTACTTATCAATATGCAATCATCTGTGGGACGGAAATCACCAGATGATACCATAGAATAAATAATTTTGATCTGATAAAGTAAAGTAAAGATTTAACAGACTATCACTTAAATAGGAAATAGGAAGTTTGTAATTATTGCCATTCAAATCATTATATTCTATGGTGCCGTCTACATTTTACAGGTCGTAAAGTTTCGCCTTCAAAAATTGGGCATGATATCAATTTTAGCAAAGAAATAGGTGCTGAACGTAAGAGTCAGCACGAATTTTCTCTTTA
>NC_051417.1:8606894-8608102 GCF_015228065.2 Penaeus monodon
ATGAACTCATTTCAATACGAAATCTGAACCGAAAATAATTAATATCCTGGAACCCTTATATCTCATCACATCAAAAAAATATTAACACTCATATAACTGGAATACGAGATCTGGAGACAGAAGAAAATGAATATATAGAAAGTGGTTTGACGGATATTGTCCTGTTTGAGGCCGTGAATCCTGGAAATTAAATTGTGAAATTACCATTGAGATGAAGGGTATCCCAGTTACACTTAACCGAATTTAAGAAAAGGTTAAAAAATGTAAAGAAAGGAGGAGCAATCAATCGTTTATCATGGCATTTTTCTCAGTAATAAAAAGGATTAACTCTACAAAGGCTCTTTGATATTTCAGAAACATGGTCATGCACGGTAATGTTTCCTGAAAAGGCAAGGAACGTCTAAAAGGAATTGTTTTTTAGATGTTCATAATTGGACGTTTTTGTAATGGGACCTGTTGCATTCCCCTGAACTTCGGAGGCGCGCCAGGGACAATGTCAAGCCAGATTTGTTCCTATTCTTGTTTTAAATAATTCTGTACACTGGTCTCTTCGGGTTTTATGTAAATTCGTAAATTCCCGTATTGAAAAATAAGTTCATTCGCTACCCTCCCAATAAGCCGGTCGCTTCTTACGGTAGCTTAACTTCAGTAAGTGTCGTTATTTATACGAAACCGTAAAACCGCAGAAGATCACTGAAGTTTGAAGAAGTTCGTACTATCCAGAATTCACGGATATTACACCATGACTGAAATCCTATAAAACGTTTATACAATGCGCGTTAGGATTCAATACCGGTGGAGACGTCTCCTCGCCTTGCCTCACAGATTTATAAAACATAAGAGCATGAATGTTGAGTCACCTGTCGACACGAAGCAGGAAGAGGCGATACCGACTTTAACTCTCTCTCGGCCATTTCGTACGCCCTCGAGACGAATTGTGGAGACACCACGCTGGGTCGAATCTGACTGTGGATCATATGAAGAAATGATCAGCTCTATGTATCAAAATTCATGGCCGCGAGAGAACCAGGTTCGTTATCATCCCCTTCGAGATAATGGCGACAGGTGAATCAACGTGACATATCTAGTGTTCCTCTGTTTTGTACATCCGTGAAGCGAGGTGTGTAGATGCTGGATTTAAATGAACAGTCGCATCATACTTTACGTACTACCTATTTTCCTTGACATATTCTTCCCAGAGAACAAAT
>NC_051417.1:8608203-8608519 GCF_015228065.2 Penaeus monodon
CTTTGAAAAAAATTACCTTAATACGTGTTGAAGTGCAATTTGAATATCTGAGGAATTTCTAATTTATCGCTTATCCTAAGAATAGCTAACTTCAATAACCAAATTCTCTATTTGTGTTCCTACATAGCAGTTATTTTTACTAGTTCTTGGAGGATAAAACAAATAATCAAAAAGAAAAGTAATGTTACGTCCGTTTACCCAAGCTTTCGGAATACTTTCTTACAATATCAACACTCCATCTCTAAAAGGCAAATAACATTTCAGCAAACACACCTTCCATATTCTCTCGGCAGTTTTCTTAAGACTCACATCCTGC
>NC_051417.1:8608783-8609209 GCF_015228065.2 Penaeus monodon
TGCCAAAAAATTACGCGTTTTATATACTGAACTATTTTTAAACATAGAACACTTAACAACCCTACGCTAGCTATTTCCAATCACTCCCATACTTGTTGCATTTCAAGTAACTCGTTAGAAATCCATGATGACAGCATTGAATAAGTTATCATAGCTATATTCATCTTCAATAACGTATTCCACATTATCAAGTTGCTAATAAACATGTCTGGGTTTTCTCGTGATTACTATGGATCAATCAATTAGCTTTATATTAATGACTTTGATAGCTGATTACCGGCGTATCCTTATAAAATTAGACACCGGATTACAGCGCTGCATAATAAATGTCTATAATTAAGGCCCGTTTTGCTTTCATAACGAAACGCGCCAGGATGTAGTAAATATATGCATGGGTAAACAAAATCTAGAATTCCCTGGAAAAGA
>NC_051417.1:8609617-8610094 GCF_015228065.2 Penaeus monodon
CGTGAGTGGTTTACTTTTTTACCCAGCATATTCACTGGGATGATAAGGCGGTAACGATTACAAATAACTTACGATAATCAGATGTGCATAATTCCTGTGACTTGGGATAATTTCACATCAATATACAGGAAGAAAGCCGAACACAAATTGCAAATAATTTTGATAATTAGATATCTAATGTCGTAAAACTGCCACCTATTATTTAAAACTGGAATGACGAAAAGCCCTCAATCTTTCCCACAAGCAAATATTACCATCGAAAATAAGCATCTAAACCATTCTGGAAATTTAATTAAAAACTTGTTTCATCTATTTGTTTGCAGTCGCTCGCGGGAAAAAAAAAGAAGGTGAAAAGGCCCTTATCTCTGGTTGTTATGACTGCCTTTTTCCACGCCGTTTATCCCCGCTTTTTTTCCTTTTGTGGATCCTTTAGTACGAGATTTTATGGGGATCTATTTTGGCTGAAGTGTCTGCTGT
>NC_051417.1:8610153-8610257 GCF_015228065.2 Penaeus monodon
TCTTGGATGATTGCTTTGTTGTTCTTCTGAGAGGTGGCAGGGGGGGGGGGGGGAGGTGCGATTTAAAGGGGAGTTTAATACTCGCGAAAGGGATGTATCGACTA
>NC_051417.1:8610354-8610634 GCF_015228065.2 Penaeus monodon
TATTAAAAATTATGCATTAAAAGTTCAACGTCTGACATGAAAAAAAGTCTATAAAAACGTTTTTCTTTCACAGACTCATTCACGTATCACCTTACGCTCTTGAGAATGACACCGGCGCTAGAATGACACTTTACCATAATATTTTCAGTGTGCAATCCAATAGTAATAGAATATCCTTCAGTGAGAGTGAGACACAATATCCTTTTTGTTGGTAGGAGTAAAAATACCATTGGACATTATAAAGGAAGCGTATCATAGCGTTTAAACTGAAAAAATACAA
>NC_051417.1:8610730-8610894 GCF_015228065.2 Penaeus monodon
CTGAAGTTACTTGTAAATAAACCGAAACTCACCGGGATGGAAATTAAAGACATTTATACTGAAAATGGTAAATGAAAACTAGTATTTTAAGAAGAAAGAAAAGACAATAAAAAGAAAATATCGTATACATTAACCTGGAACAAAGAACGCCAAAAAGGCAATGT
>NC_051417.1:8611064-8612296 GCF_015228065.2 Penaeus monodon
TCTCAGAATGAGATGACAGACAGAAAGTTCTAGAAAAAACACTAACTAGTTTCAATGATTCATGATATTCGGATACGAAAATTTAAAAAATTGCTCAAGTTACAAATTTCGATAGAAAAAAGAGACAGAGACCTCAAGAAGTCATCCAAGCATATAATGGTCTTAGCAAAATGAATGCAACAGAGATACAACTCCGGCAGCAAACTAGACCCCAGACAGATCATAGACCCCGGCCTGAGACCCCAGAGATTAGACCTAAAACCCAGACCCCAAACCTCAGACCCAAAACCCAGACCTAAAACACAGATCCAAAACCCAGACCTAAAACCCATACTAAAACCCAGACTTAAACCAGACCTAAAGCCCAGACCTACCTAAAACCTAGACCTACCTAAAACCTAGACCTAAAACCCAGACCTAAAACACAGACCTAAACCATGGCCTAAAACCCAGACCTAAAACCCAGACCTAAAACCCAGACCTAAATCCCAGACCTAAAACCCAGACCTAAAACCCAGACCTAAACACAGACCTAAAACCCAGACCTAAAACCCAGGCCTTAAACCCAGACCTAAAACCCAGACCTAAAACCCAGACCTAAAACCCAGACCTAAAACCCAGACCTAAAACCCAGACCTAAAACCCAGACCTAAAACCCAGACCTAAAACCCAGACCTAAAACCCAGACCTAAAACCCACACCTAAAACCCAGACCTAAAACACAGACCTTAAACCCAGACCTAAAACCCACACCTAAAACCCAGACCTAAAACCCAGACCTAAAACCCAGACCTAAAACCCACACCTAAAACCCACACCTAAAACCCACACCTAAAACCCACACCTAAAACCCAGACCTAAAACCCACACCTAAAACCCAGACCTAAAACCCAGACCTAAAACCCAGACCTGAAATCCAGACCTAAAACCCAGACCTAAATCCCAGACTTAAAACCCAGACCTAAACCCTGGCCTAAAACCCAGACCTAAAACCCAGACCTAAAACCCAGACCTAAAACCCAGACCTAAAACCCAGACCTAAAACCCAGACCTAAAACCCAGACCTAAAACCCAGATCCCAGACCCCGGACGCGAGAACCGACACCCCAGACCCAGTCCCCAGTCCCCAGGCCACAAACACTAGACAGCGACCATAGCGTTGTTTCTAGACCCGAGTTCTCAGACCCCAGACCCAGGCTCAGCACCAAGACCTCAAAGCCCGGTTCCTAGAC
>NC_051417.1:8612328-8612525 GCF_015228065.2 Penaeus monodon
CTAGATCCAGGCTTCAGACCCTCAGACCTCATCGGCATCATGAGCCGAGATCAGCCTCAGCCGGCATGTAAATGAGGTGAGATTTGCAATGTTGCAGGATATTAAGCTTTACTGTTCCTGATGTGAGCATTAAGAGATCTTGTTAAGGGATTTTTGTGCTTAATTCTGGTGTCTTGTTTGGTATTTCAAAAGGGCAA
>NC_051417.1:8613390-8613687 GCF_015228065.2 Penaeus monodon
CGCGAATATACGCTGCCACTCCGGACGTTCATTTCGAGCGCGCGAAATACTCATATCTCACTTCTTTTGTTTATCCCTGACTCTGCGAGGGGAGGAGCGAGGGAATGCGGAAGGAGAAATAGTTTTACGCCTTTCAGGTCAAACAAGGAGTCGTTAAGGGCGGGAGAAAACGGTCATTAGGGAAAGCTGAAACACGCCCTGACGCACTCGCCGGGGGTCGTTAGCCGCCGGGGTGCGACGCTCAGCAAAACTTGGTCGAGCCCTTGCTTTATGTGTGCACTGAAACGTGTACTGAAA
>NC_051417.1:8613763-8614185 GCF_015228065.2 Penaeus monodon
GCAGGTTTGAGGGTAGGTGTTTGTATACGTAGATTTATATCTGGATGTAATGGATAGTTCAAGGCATGATAAAATCCAAGAATAGTAAACATGCACACAACAAATGAATCACAGTGACGCCGCCAGAGAACACGCGAAAACCAAACATCACCTAGATCTAATAAACACTCCTACAAGATAAAAAAAATAAAACAACAGCAACGGCATCCCCCTCCGCGAGAGAATGAAGCAGAGCGAGCGAGTAAACTGAAGGTGGATGAACCGTAATCAAAAAACGAGACAGAGGGTCTCCGTTAAGCTCACTCCTGCCTCGTGGCGGACGGTATGAGACGGCGCCCAAAGCCCCTTCGTTGAGGCCCGTGATTGGCAGGGGGATTCTTGGATCAGCCCCGCCAGACGCTAATGGAAGAAGCCGAGGTCTG
>NC_051417.1:8615124-8615313 GCF_015228065.2 Penaeus monodon
CTGAGTCCTATGCCATCTATTCCAAAAAAACTAGATTCTCATTTTTACTTTGATTCGGCGCACTGGCAAGAAGAAATTATGCATAAGATTTTAAAGGGACAGGCAAGAGGAAACCGGAACAGAGCTGGGAGGGCCAAAGAGAAAACTGAATCAGTTTTCATATGTAAGAATATCTTTCATTATGATTGA
>NC_051417.1:8615588-8615941 GCF_015228065.2 Penaeus monodon
AAATACTGCAAAATAGCCAGTCACGTGTGGAAGGAAAGTAACCAATCACAGAGTGAGGAAAGTAACCAATCACAGTGCGAAGAAAGTAACCAATCAGCACGCTCGGTAAACAGATCCCGAAAATCACTTCCGTAATGGCAGATGGCGGTTCTATTGTGCTGAGGATTCAGCTTTTCTGTTTGCCAAACCTGACCTCCCTGCTCGAGGTGTGAACAGGGTGGCGATAAAAGAGAAAATGAAATGGGATTTTTTAGTGAAATCGATATAATATGAGGACATGACCTATTGCCCGAAAAGGCTTATATTAAATGCTTTGTTAATTATTTTTTTAATCTAATTAACGTTTTTATTTT
>NC_051417.1:8616074-8616405 GCF_015228065.2 Penaeus monodon
GGATACCCTCAAAGGTAGATAACCATTAGAATTTGATTAGATATGCCTACAGGTATATCATTTAGATCTTTAGCCTCTCTGTGGACGATTTAGAGACAAAAAAATAATTTTATTCGATGATATCTGACTCCTCCCTCATCAAGTATCTTAGTGAATTATGTAAGCACGTTTTTGTTAACAATGTGAAATTACCGGTTCGAGTCAAACAATCCCCTCTGTTTTCCCAAAACCAGAGATTCGGCTTTAGCCCTTGCTTCTTTACGCCACGTGCCAGGAAACTCATTTCTCGCTGTCATTCCTACCTCCACCAACCCAAACTTTTGGCTTCGTC
>NC_051417.1:8618633-8618749 GCF_015228065.2 Penaeus monodon
CTAAAGATAAGAATTTAAGTTAAAATGATCGACATTATTTATAAAATGAAGCAGGAATGGATATATAGATTATGATAATGAATAGCTTTGAGGCAAGTGGTATCTAGTATTTTGCA
>NC_051417.1:8619154-8619373 GCF_015228065.2 Penaeus monodon
TTGTTTTGAAAATAAGTATAACACGTTTTGCAACAAAGGTCAAATATAATTTCTTCCTTTGGCACGTGTCTGTCCTACCTATTGTCGTTATCCTATTTATAACGCAAATGAGACAGTCTAAAACGTTTCACTGATTTCGCGGCTCGTCGAACAAAGGGCATCGTGTTCACTGAAATAATCGCGTAAACCTTTAAAGTTCACACAGCTCCGGTGTTGCCA
>NC_051417.1:8620852-8621049 GCF_015228065.2 Penaeus monodon
CTGACGAGGTGTCCCTCAGGCCGACCGTGCGGGCGTCCGAGCGCGATGACCGCCCGCGACTCGATCTCGCCCGCGGGTGATAACGACGGGGGAGTAGGGGGGGGTGTCAGGGAGGTCAGCTCTAACAAGACAGGTCATGCGTCTCTGTCTTGGGAGCTCTGGGGTGACTGGGGCCGGATGCTGCTCCCGAGTTCCGC
>NC_051417.1:8621138-8621511 GCF_015228065.2 Penaeus monodon
ATTTTTTTTCTCACCATTAATTCGTTGATTCGTTACTCTGTTTGTTAAGGGTTTTGTTTCGCTACAGCTTTTTGACATGTATTATATTTCCTGTCTTTTTTCTGTATTCCATGTTACGCGTCCGTTCTGCGCAACGTCATTGATACTGTGTTTCCACCCGGTACGCGTCCGTTTCGACGTGTCCGCAAGGACATTGAATCATGGACGAGGCCTAAACGCAAAGCCGTGTTTTTCTGTCTTTCGCCCACCCTTTTTGTTAATGCATTAGGCGGAACGGAGGACGGAAACCACGATGGGTTCCTGAAATATACAACTTTTGAATTAGAAATAAGAAGCCAGTAAAGATAAAAGTAGAAAATGCAGTGAAAAAAGG
>NC_051417.1:8621591-8621965 GCF_015228065.2 Penaeus monodon
ACATATATAAGGTGAGGATATAAAGAGAAAATACATATTCCAGATCTTTCCTTATCTTTCATTCTTTAGAGTTTAAAATGTGACAAGAAAGAAATATTGAAATAGATTAGTTCATGGAAAGAAAATACTTTTATTTACGAAAACTACAGAACAGACGAAACACGTTGAGTTTAACATCTGCAAAATGTGATTTACAGTATTTAGCCAAAAAACAAAGAAAAAAAAGGTGTTAAGCTCTCATTCCTGCTCTTGAAATGTGTACACATGTGCGTAAGCTGCTATGATAGTGAGATTGTGTGCGTAACTATCATTAATCTCTTCAGCGGCAGATAATATGCTGGAAGTGTAAATAATGGTGTGTTTACATCATTATT
>NC_051417.1:8622401-8623876 GCF_015228065.2 Penaeus monodon
GCAGTGTGCAAAGCCATTGTGTCGGCTCATAACGTCTGACATATGTCGTGCTCGTTGCAATATTCATAGCCGCGTGTACTGATAGACCAGTGGTGAGGTATCGGTTGTGAGAGATGGGCGGGTGAGAGATGGGAGGGTGAGGGGTGGGCGGGTGAGGGGTGGGCGGGTAAGAGATGGGAGGGTGAGGGGTGGGCGGGTAGAGGGGTGGGCGGGGAAGAGATGGGAGGGTGAGGGGGGGGCGGGTGAGGGGTGGGCGGGTGAGGGGTGGGCGGGTAAGAGATGGGGGGTGAGAGGTGGGTGAGTGTGAGATGGGCGGGTGAGAGGTGGGAGGGTGAGGGGTGGGCGGGTGAGGGGTGGGCGGGTGAGAGGGGGGAAAGAGAAAGGGAGGGTGAGGGGTGGGCGGTTTAGGGGTGGGCGGGTGAGGGTGGGCGGGTGAGGGGTGGGAGGGTGGGGGGGTGGGCGGGTGAGGGGTGGGGGGTGAGAGATGGAGGGTGAGGGGTGGGCGGGTTTAGGGGTGGCGGGTGGGGGGTGGGCGGGTGAGAGGTGGGAGGGTGAGGGGTTTGGGGCGGGTGAGGGGTGGGCGGGTGAGGGGTGGGCGGGTGAGAGATGGGCGGATGAGAGATGGGAGGGTGAGGGGTGGGGTGAGGGGGGGGGGGGTGAGGGGTGGGCGGGTGAGAGGTGGGAGGGTGAGGGGTGGGCGGGTGAGAGGTGGGAGGGTGAGGGGTGGGCGGGTGAGGGGTGGGCGGGTGAGGGATGGGCGGGTGAGAGGTGGGCGGGTGAGAGGTGGGAGGGTGAGGGGTGGGCGGGTGAGGGGTGGGCGGGTGGGGTGGGCGGGTGAGGGGTGGGCGGGTGAGAGGTGGGAGGGTGAGGGGTGGGCGGGTGAGAGATGGATTGTGAGAGATGGGTTTTGAGGAATGGGAGGATGAGTGACGGCCGAGAAGGTGATGAAAAGTGGTAGGTAAAGAAAGAATGAGGAGAAATATGAGCAACAACAGCGATGAGAAAAGAAAATATGTCTTAAAGAAATAAAGCAAAAAGGGGAGATAGCTGAAAAGAAAACCCGGGAATATGATTTAAAAAATGAGAAAAAAACAACGAACATGACAAGGAAAAGGAGAAGATAAAAATGCTGAAGAACAAATCTAGAGAACAAGAGTGTGTAGGAAGAACTAAAAGACCCCAGAGGACGGCGTGCACGTGAAACCAGTCGTCTTGTTACAGCGAGTATACAAAAACAATGCAAGTGGACAAGAGTCGGCAAAACAACCTCCCATTTCTTTAATAATTATCAGCGGCGATGAAGATCATTATTTTAATCACGTACTTGTATCTCAGATAACTAATGTGGGAGAAGTCAGTACGCTGTGCCAATTATAACTATCGTTATGAATTACTGTTCGCTATAACGAGCGTTTTCGTTAAATGTAACAGTCCTCACCTACGTCCTTCTTGCGGAAAAATCTCTCTGTAGCAAA
>NC_051417.1:8625249-8626181 GCF_015228065.2 Penaeus monodon
AACCATATCCACTATTTTTCAACTTCAAACACACTGCTGTTGATGGCGCCGAGAGCGTGCACGTTGAGCCACTTGTCTGACAGAGGTGTGGCAGGTGCCACTGCATATAGCCACATCGGGCACGAGATTCTGATATGGTAGGGATTTCCTGAGGCGAATGACAGGTAGGTGGCACAAACTGCATGTTCCTTGTTGCCTTATTGTCTCTTCTGCTAATTAGGAGGCGTCGCCCTTTTGTCTGGTTGAAACGGGCGTAGGTCGTAAATTTATGCAAATCCTTTGGTGATAAAAGCAGAGAGTAGTAACTTGGCTGTGGCGTGAGGAGGTACTGACTCATGTACAACACTTGTAGGCTTGTATTATTTTAGTTTTATTGGGGCATTAAACCCAACAACTTCTGTGGATATTCAGGTATTACACGTGTCGGTTACGACAAACCTTTCCTGTTATGTAGAATTAGGTAGATGGCAAATATTGGATCTTTTATTGTTATTGGTGTATATTTACTTATTATTATTTATATTTGTGTCATTACTGTGAATCATTATCCGAAAGAAGTGATCTAGTGTCTCTATAGTATTTTTGTAGTGTATTAATACTCTTATTCTCTTGGTATAAGCTGACAGCCAAATTACAATTTAACCTTTTATTTCCTGTTTTTAACCGATTACCTGTTGCAAATTTTCACTTTCTTGGTATAAGCCTGGGGTAAGATGAGCTATTTAAAAAGATGTTCCTATTCGATCTAATCATAAGATTTAATCTATGTATTTTCATATTTGTAATACGATTTACCATCGTATAACTCTTCATGAAAGGAGATTAAACAATAAAATTTACAAAATTTAATACGTAATATACATTATGTCCGAAAGTGAAATGAAAAGTGAAATGGTCAGACGATTAAAATATCAGTCTAAAAATATTGCTCA
>NC_051417.1:8626756-8627466 GCF_015228065.2 Penaeus monodon
ATGTACATATATGCAGAAATAGTTACAGACAAAGTTATATATCAAAAATATTTCATTGTAAATAAGGTTATTGAGTATATAATTAAACTAAGGATTATTCAATATTTCTATACAGTAAAGATTTAATATCACATAAATTAAGAAAACCGTGAATGAGTTGAATTTTAAAAATCATTTACAAATCATGAAAAAATGTATTAACAATAGAGAGTAATGTAAATTAACAAGAATCATTAAAGGAATGCATTAAATATAAGTGTAATGGAGACGAAAAAATTATATGATAGCCAAATCAAGACCTCGTAATTTTCCATTAAATGCATTAAAATCTACTGTTATGTATATTCTTATCACAAGAGAAAACAGTTTGTAGGGGAACTTACTAAGATGGTAACAAATGGTTTTTACAAGGAAAAATGACATAAATGGTATATCAATGTGAGATCAAAACCCAGTCTTCATCAGTGAGAAAGGTGGCAAGTCAAAACAGTACATTTCATTGCACAATATTGCATTTGGACAAAATAAAATGCACGTTGACAATGTAGCGGTGCTTATGAATGAATTACAATGTAAGAACACAAAATAGTAACCACAAAAAAGATAAATAAAAACTAAGGAAAAAGTAGGAAGTCACGTCCAAAGTCTGAGCCTCATGGAGGGAACAGAGTGTCCGAGTGTATGTAAAATACAAAAGCACCGACCTATTC
>NC_051417.1:8627589-8628189 GCF_015228065.2 Penaeus monodon
GGAAACTATTTTCAAATTTCAATGTCAGTAGAGGAAAGGTTATCATTAATGTTATGCTTCAAGTTCCAAATCCATAGACTAAAATGTTTAAATCCAGTTCAGATTGGGAAGAGTCAAGTACTTTATAGTTACTATGTGAAAAAGGATAATTTTCTTTCAGAGAATGACTACTGACAGAGGATTTACTTAGGTTTGAGAGGTTTAATCTCCTATTTCTAAAAGAGAAACCTTAATGTTCTTCCATACGCATAAATGAATTGCCGGATGTTTTCCCCTCATAGATAGTATTACAGCTATTACACAGAACTTACATACAATGGAAGAGCATAGAGGCTGAGGGGTTTTATCTCTAAATTTAAAAACGTTACCAATAGTCATGGTAGTTGCGTAAATGATCTTAAGTTCACTGTACTATAAAACAAGATGTCTTTAGTTGCTATAACCAGTTATTATTATCGTTATTAAGATTCTTAAAACTAACCTTATTTAAACCCTGAAATTCTCGTTTAATATAGAAAAGAGAATCCAAGATAATTGGTAAAGTTTCATCTAGTAGGACATTTGTGAAATTCATTTATTTTCCACAGTTGCTACCATGCA
>NC_051417.1:8628360-8628462 GCF_015228065.2 Penaeus monodon
CACATAAATTCTAACAAGAAATAGGCATCCGACTAGTAATAACAGTTATACTATCAATAAAATCCCCAAAATTTGCTCTCTAACTATTGCTACAATACCATA
>NC_051417.1:8628810-8629087 GCF_015228065.2 Penaeus monodon
ATTGCCTGATGGACTGGAAAGCAACAGGCAAATATTAAGGGAAACGGAGCGCCAGAGTTTCAAAATTCCACAGAAAACAATTCCATCTATGAAAAAATGGTTAAGGAACGTATTCCAAACACAGAGTAATTTTCAAATGGAAAACACCAGGAGGGATAAAAATGCAAGGAGGAAGATGGGGTTATCCTTGCACTGGGTGTATATCATGCGATAAGGGAGTAGTGTATATAAGCTTGTTTCATTTATATATGAGCATGGATGGGAAAGAGGGGGGGGG
>NC_051417.1:8629336-8630013 GCF_015228065.2 Penaeus monodon
TGGAGGGCAAACGAAGAGAAAGGAAATATCTGGAAAATATTAATCAATATTCCTATGTAAAAGGCATCACGGAAAGCCAATCGACATGAACCTATTAAACAACCTTCTTAGAATATATAATTTCTTTCGCCTGAAGTCTTCATTGGCTTGATATAAAGAGGTTGATCACATTTAATCCATACGCCCTAATAACCTCCGCATAACCTTTTTTCATAAGCAGTAGGCCTATGGAAGGGCACAGATGGTTCTAAAAGTCTCAATATTAAACCAGCCTATTTTTTCCTTCGTAACTGTGACTGTTTGCCAAATCATAAACGAAAATCCAGCCTTCTGTTGTTGGTTCAACTCTTCTCAACCTGGTGTCCGAATAAGCATAAACCAACCCGAAGTATAGGCGGAACCAGATCATAAATTTGTTAATGATTCACATAAATCCATTGCTCTGTAAATAACTTTAGCCATTATCTTGGCAAATGAGCCTAAGAGGGTTGTATTAATTGGGTAATTAGCCATGAATCTCACATCCGGGAAGGGAAGGCTACTTGAGAGAGGTCAGTGACCCCGCGAGCAACGCTTCGAATCTGTACTCGAAACAGCAACACCAATGGCGCGGCCCCTGGACATTTTTCAAACAGGGCGCGGACATGTGTGGATTTGTATGATATACGGTTTGTTTA
>NC_051417.1:8630049-8630117 GCF_015228065.2 Penaeus monodon
GGTGGAGGGGGGAAGAG
The DNA here is from genome assembly GCF_015228065.2 of Penaeus monodon. NCBI lineage: Eukaryota > Metazoa > Arthropoda > Malacostraca > Decapoda > Penaeidae > Penaeus > Penaeus monodon. The sequence goes on from NC_051417.1 coordinate 8,630,067, forward strand.
GAGTTTCTATGATCATTTGTTTAGTTAATATTGAACGATCTATTTATGCGA
>NC_051417.1:8630338-8630598 GCF_015228065.2 Penaeus monodon
CAGAGATATAAATGCAGAGGGATATTTATACTTATAGATTACCCATTCGTCGCTTATACTCATGATCACTTTACCTTACATTATCTATCATTCTTTCTCCTTATTCATATCTAACTTTTACATCAATTCGAAAATTAGAACATTCAGACTCGTTACCAATTATAAAGAATGTCGAAACTACTGCGCAAGACAAACTGCCTATATCGATTCGCATCACGCTTTGTACATTTGTTTAACGATCGAACTGAGTGTACACTTTG
>NC_051417.1:8631832-8632077 GCF_015228065.2 Penaeus monodon
TATTTTCGACACATATTCTAATATAAATATTACTTACCAACCTCGCTGAAAATATGAAAAGAAAGTGTACGCTCTTATCTCTTACAAGAGCGAATTACCAACATGGAAACAGAAATATCATATTGTTAGATTATAGGGAATCTCACAAAATGGATGAGGACAAAAGACCTTTGATCTCGACTCTCTCTAACACTGAAACCCTTGATCATTGACCGTCATGAGATGAGAAGGCAAAGGTGCTGGCC
>NC_051417.1:8632902-8633008 GCF_015228065.2 Penaeus monodon
CATCATCCCGACACTCGAAATGGGAGCCATTTCTCTCCATCCTTCAGTCGGGCGTCTCTCTCCCGGGCCGGCGGGGAAAACGCGGACTTAGATCAGAAGATAAGCT
>NC_051417.1:8633420-8633880 GCF_015228065.2 Penaeus monodon
TGCTGGCTCTGCATAAGACGGAAGAGGAAGCACCTTCCCCGAATCTCGGTGCATAGAGGAGATGAAATGAGTAACGTGGATGCGGCTTCAGTACAGAGAGGAACGTCCTTGAGCGCCAGTTTCTTTAGATATTATAATTCCTTTTATGAGCGCGTGATCATGCGGAGAGAGCTCTATTTCAGAACCAAGTAAAGAAGAAATACATCTTATCATATCTCTTATTAATGATAAGCAGTATTTGGGATTTTTTTAATGTTAAAGAGAAAAAGCTGAATGGTAGGTGGAAATCCCGTAAAATACCCCATGGGAAGAGAGGATCTGGATGGTCTATTCTCTCGGGAAATAAAAATCACAAAGGAAACGAAGATGTGCAGAAAACATGAGTTTTAAAATGTGTATTTTATGTGTAAATGTTTCTATAAATGCTTAGATAGGTCAGTGAATTGGGTGATAGGCTGAT
>NC_051417.1:8635289-8635687 GCF_015228065.2 Penaeus monodon
CGATGAAAATATTTCCGATAGAAACAAACACGAAAAAGCGAGGTTGAATATGCCTTTTACATGAATAATCCTTGTGTAATTACTATCTATTGTCCAATCTAATATGTAAAGCTTCAAGTCTTTACATCAAGTAAAATTTCAAGCGATATCATATCCCTGCTACATGAAATAAATAATATGTTATTCCACACTCCATGTTTTTACTTTGCGAGCGCCACGCTTCACAATATCGTTTCTAATAAAGCAAATGATTAATGAATAGGGCTGTTGATCTTTTATCTAACCGACAATGTACTTTATATCTGTGTTCCACGGAGAAATTGCCTTTTATGTGCAATCATGATATTATCTTCAGGTGTTAATTCCTATCAGAGAAAATTATTTTTCTTGTTTGTTCT
>NC_051417.1:8636191-8636688 GCF_015228065.2 Penaeus monodon
AAAAGGAAAAATACTTTCATAACCAGGTCAGTTTAAGTCAAGTAAAAACAAATTGAGATAAAACGTAAATCATAGATCTGAGCCATATTGGACCCCCCCCCCCTCCCAAGAGAACCAGTATCATACTCAGTGAAATCACATCGAAAAATGAGACACAACACGAACGCAATAAAATGTATCCGTCTTTTTTATCCTTACGACAAGAGGAAGCGATTAAGGTATGGTACTTAGGATGCTTATCAGGTAAGTAGAGTAATAGTAATAAGGAGGATGGGGAAGAGTGTTCAGGTAAGAGGGTGGGGAAGGAGGATGGGATGTAGGTAAGAGGAGGGGAATGTGCAGGTGGGGAGGGTTAATGGGGGAGAAAGGGGCTTTTGGAGAGGGACGAGACAGGGAAGGGACAGATAGGGAAGGTTAAACGGGGGAGGGGGCATATGGAGAGGAAAGAGAAGCAGAAGGGATGGAAATGTGGAAGGGGCGTGTATAGAGGGAAGAGA
>NC_051417.1:8636964-8637612 GCF_015228065.2 Penaeus monodon
TGAAGAAAGAGCAAATATAGAGGGAGGAGAAAGAGAAAGTAAAATGACAGGTAGTAAGGAATAAAGAAGATGAAAGGGGCATACGGAAAGAGAAGAGAAGGAGAAGGAATGAAGAAGGGGAAGGAGCAAGTAAAGAGGAAAGAAAATGGGGAAGTGGGAACAGGAAAGAGATGAGACAGGGGTCGCGCCGGGGGGGGCCTTATCATCACCCGCAACGAAGTAGGTCACATCCAAGTTCTCCCGGAGACTCGCCTTCATATCTGGGTCGCGCCTAAATGAGGTGCTTCTCCTGGGCCTGCAGTTCATCATGCTAAGGAGTTCCCGGGCTAACTTGTTGGACGCTGATGGATTATCCGGGGGGAGAGGATCCGTGTCATAATCTCGTTTGCTCAGCCTGGAATTATGTGCAAGTGCTGCATCAATTGCGAGATTCGATGTGATCAGGTTGCAAGGAGATAGAGGAAAGAAAAACAATATTGCATGATGAAAATTGCAGCGAAGTGTCAATAATGAAACGTAAGGATATTATACAGGATAGGACGACAGGATGGCTATTAAGGGTTATTGATAAAAGTTCATTTATTAGAGTCACTCATTTTAGGAGGAATATTTCACACAATGAATATTCAGTCCTATCGTGATACAGCC
>NC_051417.1:8638569-8639229 GCF_015228065.2 Penaeus monodon
AATGAATTCTATTGTAGCCATTGCTATTTTCTGCGCTATCACCATTTTCTTCATTATTTTCATTATCATCCATTTCATGAACCTTTTCCCTCTCTACGTTTGTCCTCATAATTTTCTTATCCCTCGTGTCCTAAATGCATTGTTTCTGTGATGACATGCTCTGTGCTTATACACCGGGCAATAGACATTTTATAACAGCATAAGCTCAATGATATGAAACATGGGCAAGAGTTCTTCCGTGCAACAACAGCAACATTGTAACTTCTACCATATAGTTGCCATTCCCTTTCTTTCATGTTTTTTTCACTTTACTCTTCTATTGCGCTTCTTTCTTAAAGAAGTAAATACTTAGGATTTTCTTGGAGTCAAGTTTTCGAAAATTATTTCTACCTCCTCGTATAAGCCACAATGAAAGCACGAACGTTCAAAACTACGCCCCCGATTCGCACTTCTCTTAGGGTTAAAAAAGTTAAATGCATTTGCATGACGTTTCTCCTCCCGACTTTCGGTGTTTCCTCGCAGTCTCTTGTCAGACTCCATGTTTCAAATTGTTGTAAATGCTCTTTGCCCTCCATTTTTTGTGATTATTGATCATGTATTCAGACAGCATTTTCATAGATGGACTGATTTTTTAAAGTGATTTGGTAACTTACTAAACGC
>NC_051417.1:8640561-8640869 GCF_015228065.2 Penaeus monodon
TTTAAGTTTGGTCGACCATAAAAATTACGCTTAGATTTATTTTCATTAATTAACATTACGTTATTAATGAGACCTATATCAAAAGCTAATGGATAGGCAAAACCTAGTATTATTCATTACCAGCACGGTATTAATGTAAACTCAATATTTCACGGGCTGGACACCATTAACAGTAGCGTCTTTATATTGAGGGAAAAAAATTGAGTGCAGTAAAACAAAACACTTGCCATAATATTGTTTGTTAAAATACTATAGACGATTTCACATGCTTCTGAAGTACGTTTTTCCCTTTTCATAACTGTGCGTGC
>NC_051417.1:8640898-8640994 GCF_015228065.2 Penaeus monodon
GATATATGATCATTAGTTTCTACGGACAAATGACCATGGGTTTCCATATAACTGGGATTTTCTTTCGCTTTTTAAATTAACTAATACGAATGATAA
>NC_051417.1:8641105-8641460 GCF_015228065.2 Penaeus monodon
CACACCACACATTAATCTATTAATATTATATATCAAATGTATTCATTTGCTTGTTATTTTGGTCATGTATTTACTCTCCATTTGCTTATTTCTTAATTATCTACTGTCGATGGGCATTTAACAAGTTGAAAATTCAAAACTTGATTTAACAAATGCAATGCTATTATTTTGATTCCAGTAAATAACACACTCCCTTTAAAGAGATCTCAGTATCGTTACATGATTTTATGTAAATATCAGAGCTTTTTTTATTCCTATATGACTGTGTATTTTGGAAGGACAAATTGGTAGTGGTTGTGCTAAATCCCTCCTTTATAAAACGTCTAACGGTTACCTGTACCACATCTCATTTACT
>NC_051417.1:8642571-8642710 GCF_015228065.2 Penaeus monodon
TACAAAGATGTATTTCTTCTACTAATATCTTCTACGGTCAATCCTACCCACATTTCATTTACCGTCCTTTTCAATATATGGCTGATTCTGTTATATATTCACATATATATTTCACTAGTATTGTCTTTAATTTATTTGT
>NC_051417.1:8642975-8643790 GCF_015228065.2 Penaeus monodon
GTTTATGCTTTTTATTCTTTGTAACTACGTACGGAGGTGGAATAAGCTTCCAGCAAAGAAACGATGCAAATCGGGAAAAATTAATGTTGCTTTTCCAGCGGCAGTGTTTTCAAATCCAAAATTAGTTTTCTAGTTATGAGGATTATTCTCCCTTTCATCTCACACATGACGCCTATGATACGGGTGAGCCATTATAGTATATACATTATTTAAATATAACTTTGGCAGATTATGCATATCCAAGACTTAAAAATAAAATAAAGATATCACTTACTAAAATATTAGTATACATAAGATTTTAACTTTCACACATGTTGCTCCCTCCTTATTTTTTTTACACACTTCAAATGACAGTCCACAAATTATAGCCTAATATTCCTCCAAAACGAGGAGTGTCGGTGAATTCTTTAAAATCATGCTCTGAAAACAAATGGGGATTAGATTTTTTCATTGTTATGCTGAGGAGTATTTGTTATAGGACTGGGCATTTGAAAGTTTTTGTTTTTTTTATGAAATATAAGCTACAGTGTTGTTGTATATTTGTGTCCCAAATACTTTGATGTAAATGTCAAGAAATAACGCCAATATATATTTTGTTATTTTGGTAAGAGGCCGCCCTAAGTGAAGATTTTTGCCCTCTGCCTCCTATGGACATGAGTATGACATTTCATTTACCTTGCATTTTTCCATTCGCTTTGCTAACTCTGCGGTCCTCGGAGGAATATCCATGTTTTATTTTCCATATTCTGTCCGACCTCGGAAACAAGAACATGGTAACTATGTATAAATTGTTACAGGATAACATGAATACCAGA
>NC_051417.1:8644357-8644950 GCF_015228065.2 Penaeus monodon
ATTCCCAATCCTAGGTCCCAAAGATCTCAAAACATCAGACGTGGGCATTCTCAATTTTGATGTGTTTTCAGCCATATACTTAGTAACATTTTGGTTAAGGGATGATAGCAATTATATAAAATGTCAGTGTTCCATAACCGCTAATTCTGTATCAGACGGATCTCCGCCTACCTAAGTCCAGATAGTGGAAGCACTTTTTACAAAGTGAACCACAGAATAGGGAAACTATGGCAGCACATATCCACGTCCAAGTCTCCAATTAAAAACCAATTATATCAATTGAAGAAAACACGTGTATTACATTTTAGTTTGTCCTTTGTGAAATAAGAACAATATTATTTCGGAAGTGGATGATTTGATTAATATTGCTTTCAATTTCAAATAATATAATCAAATTTTAATGATAGTGGAAATTTTGTCTTTTCCAACCTTACAGTACCTTTCTAGCACAGATGTTTTCAACGCTTTCCCTATTTACAGCAAAAAATTGGTAATTTGATAATACAAGCTTATACATTGAAAACAGACTAGGGTCGTAGTCATGGTCTAGTAGTTGTGTGACTGGAGTCACCTGAAAAAAAGTTTGAGACCAT
>NC_051417.1:8645034-8645278 GCF_015228065.2 Penaeus monodon
GGCCATGGATATCCATGTAATATTAACTTCAGTCTTTTTCCTATTTTTTCTCTAGTTTTTTTCCCATTTTCCTTTTAGTCACACTCATCATTGAATCCTTTCTCCCTTGCTACAGCTGCTCGAAAGTACGGCTAAACATAGCACTGATTTCGTCTTCCTGCTGGTCCATTTAAACTCTCCGCTTGCGACAACCTGCCACGCCTCTAATTTCCATAAGCTGTAGTCGCCAAATTCTACCCAAAAA
>NC_051417.1:8646726-8647534 GCF_015228065.2 Penaeus monodon
GAGCAAATGTAAAATTATGCTCTCTCTCTTTTCACAAAGCTCATTACAGTGACAATGATTGCAAAAGTGAATAGATACCTGACTGGAGGGGCAATTTCCCTGATTTGTTATTATTCCATCATATATTTGTCATACCGAAATAGTAACAAAACGCCAAAGTGCCGAGAATTTTCTCAACACTGACACCGGCAGCAATTCTCCGAACAAGAGACTGCTCAGATTTTGTGATGGTATTGGAGTGCAATTAATCATAGGTAAGTAACCAGCACTTTTCTCTCTGTTGTAATGTTTTCATATCCAGTCATGATTTCTAAGATGCAGCGCTGTCACCCTTCGCTGACAAACGAAGCGTAAACGCATATATTCCTTATCAGTTTGATATGTGATAGCAGTTCACATACAACCCCTACCACAAAACAAACCACATTTCTGCCAGTCGTCTGTCTCTCTTTCTACACTCTCTTTCAAACTTTCTCGACATTCTTCGCACACCGCATATCACCATCACACGTCTATTTATAACAGGTTGTCGCCGACGCACTTTCCTCTTATGGGAAAGTTTCTGATGCTCTCCGAGGAGGCCACTCACCGTGATCAGGTGGCTCCCACGTGGGTGCTTACCTGTGCTCTACCTCTCGTTGTGATTACATGTGGGACGGCCATGTTCAGCAGCTCTCCCCCTATCTCCATAACAGCCTCTACTCTACGCCTCCGCCTCCCTTCTTTGTTTCACTTGCTCAACTCTTTGACTTTGTGGCTGTCTCTGTTGGGGCGCTTATTCCATTCTAGCTGTAAATCTGCTTCAAGT
>NC_051417.1:8648196-8648315 GCF_015228065.2 Penaeus monodon
GCGGCTCTCTTCCTAGTCTCTCTCCAGCGTCTCCGCGGCGCCGATCCTCCCACGCGGCCCTGCTCATCCGGGAAAAGTTTTTCGCATGTGTTTAATCCTTTGCAAATATGTCATTCTAC
>NC_051417.1:8648346-8648475 GCF_015228065.2 Penaeus monodon
GGGGGGGGGGTAGGCGTTTGGAGGGGCATTGATTTTCAAGCGTTCAGTGTGTATTAATTTCTTTAACATTTCTATATAGAATCCCCCTCTAATGCACGGTTATCTATGGTTTTCTCGTCCTCTTACTAT
>NC_051417.1:8653346-8653789 GCF_015228065.2 Penaeus monodon
CTCCCGAAAAAAAATCTACGTTCGTGTAGGTTTATCGCTACAAGAATCAGCTAAAAAGTTGGATGCGGGTATTAGTGTCCCACATCGAAACTCAGCTCTCTTGCCACATCAGCAGGAAACAAGCCTTGCTCTCACACGCGCAGGAAGAATAACCGTCGATTTATCTAGTCTTAAGATCTGGTATTCTCTCGTTTCCCTAACAAAGGAAATATGAACTGACTTCCTTGCCACTGAGGGATGCATCCTGAGATATTTTTTTAGGTCACGAGACGGCGATGCAATGTAACATCGTTTCTTATCTTGCAAATGCAATTCGTACACAAAACAAGCATCAAACCCACGGAATTCCGAACTGGAGCCAAATTACATTTCTGCGACAGTCCCTGAGATGCGCGAGTGCGGAGACGACCTCCAGAACGCGTGGGCTAAGTTTGTTCAGGAGG
>NC_051417.1:8655081-8655414 GCF_015228065.2 Penaeus monodon
TTACAGAGAGATAGTCAAGAACGCTCTCCTGGCAGCATGATTGACAGGCCGTTTATCTGGACAGTTTCTAGACGTCTGAACATTTGCGATTTTCCATCAGTATTCTCGGCGAATGCAGCTGAAACTCTGCAGTCAGATTTCGATGAGGGATTCCTTTTTTTGTATTAATGGCATATCGGATGAAATTGAAAGAAATTGGAATGTCTATTTTTGACAATGCCGGACGAGGAAAAGGAGGAACTAGGATTGTTAATCTTTATCGCGATGAAAGGGAATGAAAGAACAATAACAAAATGAAAAATAAACACATATCCATTTTGTAAAGGATAAAGG
>NC_051417.1:8655597-8655768 GCF_015228065.2 Penaeus monodon
ATTTAAGACGACGACGGAGGCACTGGAGGAGGGGTTAGGAGGAGGGGCTGAAGAGATATACGCCTGTTTCCGAGTTTGTATTTATAGCTCCGGTAAATCAATTTTCTTTCCGTGCCTCTGCGCGTATATTTGCAGATGTATTTGTGTTCGTGTGAATTTGCGTGTGTGTGT
>NC_051417.1:8655889-8655966 GCF_015228065.2 Penaeus monodon
ACCGTGTGTGTCGCTGTTTATCCTGCGAATCCTTAATCACCAGGAAAGACTGGGACAATATCCTAATGCTCCCAGTT
>NC_051417.1:8656244-8656671 GCF_015228065.2 Penaeus monodon
GGACGTCTCGAGTCTCGTGACAGTAACGGAAGCGTTCTCGGGGTATCCAATTAACCCGGAAGTGTGAGGATCCGAGAATTTGCCGTGAATATCCCTCCCTGTAACATAGATCACATAAGCTTACAACTTGCTCCGGGCTTTACCAATGCTATTTATCCGATTGCCTCTCTTTCGGCTTCGTCCATGTGATCAGTTCGCAATATCAATAACGAGACCGATATTAGCATTCAACGAATAGTTTTTTCTTTCTTTCTGTCTGTTTCTTTTTAAGTATCGAACAGCAAAAACAAAACAGCAGATAGCACGAGCAAGAGACGAAAACTTACATAACCTGAACGAAATCTTTAGCCAGGAGTCGAGATAAGGACAAGCGTCGAGGCACCCGACACTGTGCTAGTGCCAGCCTCTCGCTGCTCAGGGCGGTTGC
>NC_051417.1:8657014-8657338 GCF_015228065.2 Penaeus monodon
CGCTCCACTGGCGTATGTTATTGTTGTCCCCAAAAAGGAGAGGCGGCGTCGAGAAACGTCTTTTTCAGGAGAGGAAGTTTTCGTGCGGGAAAGAGAATTCGAAGGTGTAAATTGTGAAGAAAAGTAGAGTCAACTAGCTAGACAATCATGCAGGAAAAGCAAAGATAGGTTGAAAGGGGAGTGATAAACGAGAGTCGCGAGGGGAAGGGAAACATAAACAGGCGGGGTTTGGGAGATCGACGAGACGATAAAGGGAAAGGAATTGAAAGTTTCATCACCAAAAGAAAAATGTAATAATCAATCTACGAATCACGGATGTGTTCT
>NC_051417.1:8657393-8657984 GCF_015228065.2 Penaeus monodon
TCGAGGAAACTTACCTTTCGAAAAATGGAGAGTAAGTAAGAAGAGTAAACTGAAAGAAGGCAAGATGAAACGGAAATACAAACAAAACAAAAAAGAGAGTACGACATAGCAAGAGAAAAAAAAAGACAAACAGCAAAGTGCTCCCAAAGTTTAATATTAGGTTAATAAGCCTCCAAAATGGTCTTCCGTTTGATGTTCCCGCCTCAAAAAGGAATAATGCAATAGCAGTGGATGGTTGCATATGAAAACTTAACAATGGAGAGTAATGAGGTTGCATGTGGGAGGAAATGACGCCAAGAAAACAAAATATTCCTCCTTTTTCAGGCTTTTATACTCATATTACAGACTTACGCTATAGGCCTACGAAAACCAGGTCGTGTAGCATAATAGACTCGTCAGTTTTTGTTTGTGGGAGAAAGAAAAAGGCATATGTCGCTTATCGTATTACCACAAACTCAAAATGATATCGTTGATAACAATCTCTGTGATAATGTTAGTATAGTATGTTTTAAAAATAAAAAGACAAAGCAATATAAAAAAGGAAACACCATTTGCTTGCATGTTGACGATATGCAACAGACGTAAATAACG
>NC_051417.1:8659083-8659470 GCF_015228065.2 Penaeus monodon
AGGATAATTATAACAAAAACATTACCCATTATTTGTTCCATAATTATCCCCATCATCACCTTCATAACAAAGAAAAAGCAAGCCAAAATCATACATTTGATATCATCCAGCCTTCATTCTCTAACATATTCATACGCATGACCGTGCTTCTCGTCAGCCCCAAGCCGCAGTTCCTCGTTCAGGTCTGGCAGAACGTCGCCTCCCATCGCTCTCTCTCTCCCCTCACGTCACACACCCGTTTACAGGCTGTTGTTCCCCGAGGACGCTGGCGCAGGAGGGTGTGTCCTTCCTCCGTGATGTACGGGTGGAAGGGTGTCCTGGGTGTGGGTGTGGGTTTGTATACGAGTGGGTTTGGTGGTTGGCGGAGTTGGATTAGAACTGGCTATG
>NC_051417.1:8659636-8659710 GCF_015228065.2 Penaeus monodon
CAATACAACAAATGTTTAGACATTTTTGGATTATTTTAAGATGGTTGCATTAGCTTGGGTTTAGTTAGTACTGG
>NC_051417.1:8659886-8660055 GCF_015228065.2 Penaeus monodon
ATTTTTAGGTCAAGAAAAGTCGGTCTGGATTAGTACTACCTTAGTTGACTGGATACGAATAGTAGAGGGAGGATTGGATAGATCTAAACAAGGTTAATTTGGATTGGGATACGTTGAGGAACGCTTTGTTTTGATTTAATCTAAGTTATGGAGGGTTATAAATGTGTGG
>NC_051417.1:8662244-8662632 GCF_015228065.2 Penaeus monodon
GTCAAAGAAACAACGACCCCCCTTCCCCAAACTCAGGCGCGAATGAACCGTGATACTTCCCGGCCAGAGCTTCTCCCGAGGCCCAGGACCAAAAACCCTGGCACGTGCCCCCGGGAAAACTGAGACTCCCCCGGCCCCCCCACTCCCGGGGATATTTTCAATACAGTCCTACGGGCGAGAGCGACGGGGAGCAGGACACAAGCTGACGGAGATGAGAACTTAGCGCATAAGAGGCTTTGGGAATAAGGGATACGTGGATTGGGAGAGAAAGTGCCTGGGAAATTTAGAAGTTTGTTCCAGATATTTCGGGGGGTTGGGGAAAAAAAACGAAGAAAGTTTTTATTGTTTTTACAATACCCATATATTTTAACCCTAATTCTCTTCCTTT
>NC_051417.1:8663042-8663534 GCF_015228065.2 Penaeus monodon
CCGTGTGTGTGTTGCGTATCCTGCGCAACAAACGGAGGGTGAACTGTTAAATTACAAATGTGAATAAGAAAGAAAAAGTAATTTGCTCTTCCCAAAACTAAAAAATAGCATCCATACCACAGCGTGGTTTGGGACCTTTGGGGAAAGGGTTTTCCTTTTTTTTTACAAAAAGAATTAGGTGCTCTTTACCGTTTGGTAGCATTAAGGTGGTGGCGGATTTTTAATTAAAGAAGGGAAGTAAATGATCCTTTGGAGGGAAATTTTACTTTCTCATAATTGGGAAGGGAAAACTAATGATTTTCGTAGATTAAAATATCTCTAACTCATTAATTATGAAACTATCAACAGAAGTTTGTGGGTTTGATTTATGTAATATTAGCTGCAACTGCACATAAATGCACAAACATAAACGTCAACACAGACGGTAGTCCTAACAAATGCATGCACAGTCATTAAAATACAAACAAATTTCAACAAGTCTTTTTAAAAGCT
>NC_051417.1:8663675-8664791 GCF_015228065.2 Penaeus monodon
CTCGTATTAAATAAAATGACCAGCTGCTTCGTCCAAGAGACACCTGGTTTATAGCCAATAATAAAACCCGATCCATATAAATCAATAAGTGACCTAGCCTGCTGCGTAAGACTTAACTGCAACACAATTATGGTGAAAGGGAGACTCAGAAATTGACGCTACAGGGAGCTCGACAGACTACCTCACGGAATCAAATGCACGGAACTAGGAAGCTGGGAATCAAGCACGGGAAGTGAGGAATGTGAAAGTCGAGCACGACACAACGAATATGAAACACACTAAACTAGGAACGCAAAAATCAAATATGGGAAACTAGATCACGAAAATCCAATACACGAAACTAGGAAAATTACAATTAAACACGCGAAACTAGAAACGTAACAATCGAACACGCAAAACTAGAAACATAACACTCAAACACGCAAAACTAGAAACATAACAATCAAACACGCGAAACTACTAACATAATAAAACACGTAAAACTAGGAACATAACACTCAAATGTGTGAAACTAGGAACATAATAATCAAACACGCGAAACCAGAAAACTAAAGATAATTTTGATAAATCGCCAACGTAGAAAGCAGAGTCGTGAAACAGCTGACAGATGATTAGAGATTCGAAGACACTTGTCGATCACTCAGTGACAGAGGAGGAAGTGGAAGGAGGGGGAGGGGGGAGAAGAGAGGAAAGTGAGAGAGGGGAAAAGAGAGGGAGGATAGCAAGGAAGAGAACGATGAAGATAAGAACGGAGAAGAGAGGGAGGGGAGGGAGGGAAAAACAGAGGAAAGAAGAGAGGGAGGATGGGAGAGGGAAGATATAGAAGAAGTTAGGAGAGAAAAGGGGGGGATGGGAGAGAAGAGGAGACGATGGGAAGGGAAGGGGAAGAGAGAAAGGAAAGGGAGAAAGAAAGGAAAAGGGAAGAGAGGGAGAATGAGGGATTGAGGGGAGAGGGGGAGGAAGTGGTAAAGGGAAAGGGTTTCGAGAAGAGAAAAAGAAAAAGGGAGATTAAAATGTAGGAAAAGAACACAGTGTGGAGGAGGAGTATAAGGAAGGGAGGGAAAGGAAAGTGGATTCAGAAAAGTAAGAAGCAAGGGCGAGGAGAGAGAATGTGAG
>NC_051417.1:8664932-8665218 GCF_015228065.2 Penaeus monodon
AAAAAAAGAGCAACAAATCACTAATTTAAAAAATATAAATAAACAAACAAAATTAAAAAGAGCGTAAAATAAAGACACATCAAAAAAGGGTCAGACGCGAGAGGGTAGCAGATGTGACGGCCATATTATGTGCTATTGGGGTCAGTGGCTACGTAGTTGACGAGAGGAAAGCAACGTACCTGATGTCTGATGATAAACCACTGCGTATAGATGGAGGAATTGGCGTCAAGTGGATCGACGAAGCGCATTTGGGGCGAATATAGAATCACGAAGCAAAGTGTGATCA
>NC_051417.1:8665658-8666095 GCF_015228065.2 Penaeus monodon
ACCTCCGAGATATGAAAAATAGACCGAATGACAGATGAGAGAGAGAGGGGGGATGGGGTGGGGGGGGGGAAGGGAAGATGACCCATTTCCTACGTTAACTTTGATGCCGAAACTCTGCTGCAAAGGCGAAGAAACTTAAAACAGCCATTCCCAACTTCCCGATAGATGGCCTTCCTAAAACCAACAGAAAACGGAGACATCAAAGCCCTTTAAGCGAGGACTAGCATATTGGTGAGTTGATTTTGAATTTCAACGGAGTGATGATAGCGTAGCCGAGGGTGGATCGGGAGGAAACGCAGAGGAGGAGTTCTAAAGAGGATGAGTGATTGATTTAATTATCAAAAAGGGAAAAACAGTTGACTGAGAGAATTATAAAAAAAAAGGATAAACAGTTGGATAGGACGGTAAGAAAAAAATATAAGTGGTTAACGTATCAA
>NC_051417.1:8666138-8667389 GCF_015228065.2 Penaeus monodon
AGGATATACTATTAGGTTAATAGAATTTAAAAAATGAATAGAAAAAGTACACAGAACTGGCTTAATAAAAGGGACTAATAAAAATACACGGAGAATGTAGTCAAAAGAGGAAATGACAACGGCAGGATTAATGAAAGAAAATTTAATACTTGAAAACTGAATTCTGCCATAAATGAAGATATACACTAGTCTCTCAAGAAAAAGGACATTCATTTTCGGGGGAAAACTGCCACAAAGTGATATATGGAGGTCCATATAAGGGCCCAGCACGGTTGGAAAAAGTATCAGAGGACGTTTTTTTGAAAATAAAGTGGTGACAAGAGCAAGGAATAAATCTTTGTCGTCATAATTTCTTTCGAGAACTCATAAGGCACAATTCAGCAGTAAGGTCTTTTAGAAAACTGACCATGTTTTGTACACTTCTAAATAATTATGCCACGGCATTTCACGCGAGCAGAATAAGTTCATATTAGTTCCGTGCAGAGACCTAATGGACTTTGGATTCCTTTAGATAACAGACCAAGTCTAAGGTCAGCAGAAACCGGAGGAGTCATTAAGCGGGTCTCGTGATAGATCCATGTTGGAAATAACAAAGGATGGCTTCGGCAAAGTGGCTAATTTATCTGTCTTTTAGAAGTGACACCGTATTCCATTCTTTAAGACGTATTTAATGTGGAGATAAGATCGAAGTAGTACGTAGCTGATGTTAAGAAATTTACAAAAAGAAGAAAAAAAACGACATTGTTCAAAATCAGGTTTAAAATTACATTGTTGCTTTCACAGCAAGTATCAATGATACTAGTGTGTGTTTTAAGGAATATTGCCGATCGAAGATATCAATATAAATTATAAAAATGTATTTTCAAAAAGTCGACGAAAATTAAGTTGACATAAATTACTTAAAAATTGCACGGGCCGTCAGCACAAAATTGCAATTTAGTGAACTTACATGGTTTCAGTATCAAATATTTTCCAAATGCAGAAACAAAAAACACATTTTCCATGATTATGAAAGCAGATCGTCGGAACGAGACAGAGAAATCGATAAGGCAATCCGTCAACCTAAATTTCCAGGAATCTTAACATCAAACAACTGTGAATAAAACTGATAGATGAGTAAATAGACAGTTGAAAATTCTCTCGAACAAGCTTATGGGAAAGCCACGTGTAGTTAATGCATCATTCACACACGGTGCGTTGGGAACAGTTCCTGACTTCAAACAGGTGTTCCAAACCACTCGAGAAATCTGG
>NC_051417.1:8667514-8667866 GCF_015228065.2 Penaeus monodon
GAGTCTATTCTGATTCACGAAATTAATCATGTACGACGTCACAAAGAGAGCCCCCCCCCCTACACACACACGCCAAATGACCCCAGTTACGGTAATGACAAACTCAGCAGGACCTCTGTGTCATTACTAAGGAGAGTCCTCATACTCGGCTGTTTTCCAAATGGCAGTTCTGATTTTTTTTTCAAGGAGAAGATGCATGGGAGAGGTTGGCATTGATTGGCTGAATGCAAAATCGAAGAACAAATTTTCATATCAAATTATTATCGTTGTCTACCTGTCAGTATGCCAATAATTATCACTAACTTGTCATCGTTAAACAAAAGGCATTTAACTACAAACTGCTTTCTTTAGG
>NC_051417.1:8668183-8668565 GCF_015228065.2 Penaeus monodon
ACAGAAGAAGAAATATGCCATGGACAATAAACATAAAAGTTACATAAGTCTATGAAGAGACATTAGTTTTTTTTAATGTATGCATCGTTTTAAAAATAATCACAAAGACTTCAAAGCGAACGCACATCCAAATACGATGGAATTAAATACCAATCATCAAAATATATTATCATGCAAAAATTATAATATTTCTCATTTCCTTTATGATTCCAGGTATTCTGCATTTCCTTTGTGACTCCAGGCATTCTGCAATACCTGAATTTTGCATTTTCTGGTCATGTTACAACATCAGACGTGAGACTCAGATGAAAATGACAATTTCCCGTAATTCTGATGAAAATGAAACAACACTAGTAATGCTAATGATGAAATATAAGGTGAT
>NC_051417.1:8668604-8668862 GCF_015228065.2 Penaeus monodon
CACAAGCAACAACAACGGTATTGATAATGATAGAACGTGATTGCCATTGATCCGCCAACGTCTCTCTGAAGCTTAAGCCTAAACAAACAGAGCATCATGGTGATCCGTCACTCCGCAGTACTAAACAGCTGATGCCTTAATCTGCAGCCAGGCTTATGGTCAGCTGTTAGTATCCTAATCATGCATCATGTGTTAAAGCTTGTCTAACGTTTGAATAGGTAGCAGGATATTCTCATCAACTGGAGATCATGAAATGGC
>NC_051417.1:8669315-8669609 GCF_015228065.2 Penaeus monodon
TTCAATTTCCTCCTTCCCTCTCACTCTGGAAGAGGAAAATGGCGGAACAGGGAAAAGGGAGAATAAAGAAAAGTAGGCGGAGGAAAAAGGAAAAGGGGAGAAAGAGGAAGAGTGGAAAGGGAGGGAGAGAAGAGGGGAGGAGGAGAAAGAGGAGAGAGTGGTCGGGAACAGGTGGAGGGAGCGAGGAGAAAGAGCATAATAAAAGGGGGGGGGGTAAGAACAGAGCGGAGGGAGGGAAAATAGTGACAAAGTAGAAGTAGAGGGGAAAAAAGGACAAAGGGGAATATTTACTTC
>NC_051417.1:8669753-8669999 GCF_015228065.2 Penaeus monodon
AAATTCTAAGGATCTGTAATTTTTTCTGTTCAAATATTCGGTGTCCTATTTCACAGGAAGAAAAGACAAACAAAGTTACGACTTGTCCAGAAATATCTCCTGCCTGGTTTTGTTTACAACGTTAGGCCTCAGTTGTTACACACTCCACAGGTATGTGTATCTGCCAGGGAAATGGAAGGAAATAGAGCATCTTGGATTGTTTTAAGGGGGTCGGGGAGCGGGATAAGGCAATGAAATATACTACGC
>NC_051417.1:8670584-8670933 GCF_015228065.2 Penaeus monodon
GGTAACCCCATTAATGTCAAATGGGTCTCTTGCACTGACTTTCGTCCGTTTCTTTATAGCTCCATATACAGCCTACCATTTTTTTCTCTGTTGACTCTAAAATACGAATTTATTGCCTGAAAAAAGGTTAAAATACCATCATAAACAATACATGGATTAAGCAAAACGTCTGGTGTGGTAAGATAAAACATTTCGAAGGCTTTTTATGGGAACTGTGACCTCAGGTCCAGGTCATGAACTCTTGATATCCTCTTGATGTACGTGAGTTTGCTGAAATACATGACAGATGTCGCTCTTACTGTTTATGACCTTCTCGCTGTGATCCTTCCGGCGTAATTCTCTCAATTTT
>NC_051417.1:8671771-8672014 GCF_015228065.2 Penaeus monodon
GCACACATAAACTGGTCTGATCATAACATGGGTCGTGTCCAGGCGGAGACTGTAAGTTGCTAACACTAATTGCCTGTCAACATCATTCGCGTCAAAGGTCAATCACCTCTCATTCCCACCTTGAGAGCTGCTCTTCAGTAAATAGCATTGCGTTTATCATTTTGTATCATGTAGGAATTATACTTTGGGTTATATTTCAGTTTTTCATTCGCATTATCATTTTTTATTGATGTCTGTGCTTCG
>NC_051417.1:8675080-8675523 GCF_015228065.2 Penaeus monodon
ATTGTACAGAAATTACACTCTCTAGAACGATTTTTCATCGTAAGCAAAACGTATTTTACACAGCTGATTTTATTGTCGAAAAATTAAGACAAAGGACAGACAATACCGATCACAAACTGGTAATTGTATCGCCCAGCGGACTATAATCATCTATTTTTTAGGCGATTGTGCAATCAACTCACTTGATTGATCATCCTAGCGCTGGATAGTCATTCAGCCAATAGTGAAAGAGGGAGGGAAGGTTATATAGGAATTCTCTCTCTTAAACTTTTACTTTTCACGAGCGAAGTTGAGACTCGTGGTGATGAGTTCGAGCTGAAGATTTTCAGGGAATACGGTGCACTGATCAACCTCAACAGCAAAAGTATAATGAGTGTGGGACCCTCATCGTCCGTGTAGTGATTACGATTCTGTGTCTCTGTGTTTTTATTTAGCTCTATCTG
>NC_051417.1:8676810-8677172 GCF_015228065.2 Penaeus monodon
AACAAAGTAGTTACTTATTGTTATGACCCCCTCCCCCCAGAACTTACTTACGCCTGCCCCCCTCCCCTCCTCCTAGAACTTGCCCGGCTCCCTTCCCTCCCCCCCTAAAATTTACTCACGCATCTCCCCTTTTCACTTGTTCACGCCCCTTTCCCCTCCCCATAGAACCCCCCTCACGCCCTCTGCCCTCTCCTCTTCCCCACTTTAAGAACCGCTGCTCTAGAGGATCTGCTCACGACGAAATTTATTCAGCGTTCGACCGTATTGCTTTGCATATGTGAATACGATGATCCGAAAAGCGACTCGTTTATTCTCGTCTCTATTTTGCACGTGACACCCATTGTGAGATTAGTGCTGCGAGG
>NC_051417.1:8677578-8677934 GCF_015228065.2 Penaeus monodon
GTAGCTACCCGAGCTGCCCAGTAATCAGCATTTGTTACAGCACGACGTCGTTTAAGTAGATACTATTCATCGAAAATAGTGTACAAGTTTTATAAGGATTTATTTTTATTTTTCTGCATCATGTCGAAGGTTCAGTATGTTCACGTCACCCGTGCACTTTCAGTCATTAATGTCATGCTACTGAATCTGCTCTTGATCACAAGATTATCCAAAAAAGTGTTCACAGTTTAAGAACTTCTCTTGCATGCTGTCAGTTGCAGTTTTATGAGGCTATGTGCATGACAGGGCATTGCAAGATTTGAGATATTGACCCGATTCATTTCAGCCAGTGACAAGTACACGGGGGGGGGGGGGGG
>NC_051417.1:8678609-8679225 GCF_015228065.2 Penaeus monodon
TCCCGACCAGTATTACAGCGAGAAAATCTCCATTCAGGATCCTCTCACAGCATTACAGCATCGAGAAGCCGGCAAAAGTGACGTCACAGCTGACTCTATTGATGTCTGTTGGTGGGCTGGATCGTTCACAGCTTCCTCCGTGACGTCATCGTGATCTCTACGCTCTGCCAACCAATCAGCTTCGTCCGTTGCTCCCGCTCGTCTGAAATCCATCGTCTTTGCGGTTCTCGAGATCTCGTTCTCTCCGGGGATGTTAAACCTCCATTCACCTTAAGATCGGTGTAAATTACGTTAAGAAATCCTCCTTCTCCGCTTTTTACTCTCTCTTCTTTATTCTGTACTTTAATTCCCCCTATTTTTTTGGCTTAAATATGAGACTGGATAATCGTGATTCGCTTCCTTATCTCATTATGCTCGGAGCGTTACAGGAATCTCATTCTTATGCATATGCGTTGCAAGTGCTTTTTCCTTTCT
This sequence comes from Penaeus monodon, assembly GCF_015228065.2. NCBI lineage: Eukaryota > Metazoa > Arthropoda > Malacostraca > Decapoda > Penaeidae > Penaeus > Penaeus monodon. Next base: position 8,679,084 of record NC_051417.1, read on the forward strand.
CCTTTCGCGTGGGACTTTCCAGCGCCCCCGCTCTCTCGCCACCCCTGTCTGGCGTCCCTCTTTTACTACAAACATGAATTCAGCTTCTACTTCTACTTCGCAGAGTCACTGTTACCCTTTACATAGGCCTATGATTAAATAC
>NC_051417.1:8679744-8680151 GCF_015228065.2 Penaeus monodon
TTTTTTTTTTACGCTAATCTTATATTGTTTCAGTGTCCATATTCTTATTCAAAATTCAAAATGCCTTGTTTGTTTGGTCTATTCATTAATTTCATTAATTTTTCTACTAATTATATTTTTAACACTTCCTATTACATATTCAGATAAATTAAAAAGTCGTGTAAATTTTCAAGTGACATCCTTCCTCGACTAATTATCATATATTTTTACAGCTTCCTTTACAGATTCTTTCGTTTGATGACTATATGGAACATTAAGTTCACAATGAAATTACACAACTTATCAGTATTCACAGCAAGTCCGCTGTAATTCTCTAAATGTGATTTTGTTCGCTAATGGTCATTAGTGTGTACAGTTTTCATGAGTTGTCGTGTGAATGCTTAGAATGTGAGTTTGTTTCGGCGCCC
>NC_051417.1:8680375-8680614 GCF_015228065.2 Penaeus monodon
GTCAGATGGCTGACCATAAATGTATAAAATTGTGCAACTGGACTCTGCAACGTTGCTAATGTAGAGTGACATGTGATGGACAGGTATTTGGGGAAGGGTATGTATTCAGAGAATGTATGGGATGTTGCAGTACCGGTCAACAAACCCTATGCCTTCCCTTGTGTGTCTGATTTCGAGCTGGATATGGTCGAATTTCGGCGCTTAGATACACTGTTAGGGTGAAATACAGATCAACATGT
>NC_051417.1:8681139-8681589 GCF_015228065.2 Penaeus monodon
ACCGCCCAATTATCGAGTAGGCAAATCAGACTACAAATTAGCCTGAAACAATCCAACGGGCTCGTCCACGCTGGCAAACATCTCCATTCACAGTAAGGGCGGCGGCGCGCGGGTGGAGTAGGCAGGGATTCCCCCCATTCATGAAGCCCTGGCAGGATTCCAGCGTGGCCAACCCGTTCTGTCGGGAATCTCGCCTCTACGGGAACTTTAAGGCAGCTTTAATGACTTGCAGCAAGGCTTGTTTTGTTGTTGTTTCGGTTTGTCTTGTTTGTGCGTCTGTGTAAGGGGGATTGGTTTCTATTCTGTGTGGTCTGTGTTAATTAGATGCATTGCAATTAAACTGAGCGTTTTCCTGTGGCAGTTTACATAAACCCATAATAAATACTTAGGGGATTAAGTAGTGATATGTGTATCTACATCTCTCTATATATAATCCTATACCAATCTATC
>NC_051417.1:8681871-8682628 GCF_015228065.2 Penaeus monodon
CAAATTACTGAAAGTCCTTAGAGTGGAATGACTAGGCGGAGTCCCCCGTTAACCCGGGATAGAGAAACGCTGAAACACTGCCCGAGACGAGGTCAGGAAATTGCTTCAGTATATCATTATTTGAAGCCGAATCTGTGGAGCTGGATTCCTACAGGTACGAGCCGCGACCCACGAGTAGGAGCTAGTGCTTGTGGGTAAATGAACACTGTATATGAAGTGTATGTATATATTAGACATGTACTGTATATGCAAAAAGGTTGTTTTTTATATCAGAGTAAGAGAGACGTGAAAACGCATGAAATTAGATTGGGTCGTGACCATGAAACTTTGAAGAAAAACGCATAAAACTTGTTCTGAATAGTTTTTACCGACGCAGATTCTATTACAAAAGTTACTCCATCATAAGGACAAAGAACTTAAACACCTAAATTAATGAGGGCAATATACAAGACGAAAACCAAACCAAAATGATTACGTTTTTTTTTTTATAAAATCGATATTATTCGTCGCAGAAACCTTAATACTAGTTTACAAGTGAAATGAACGAGGATAAAAAAAAGAAGAAAAAAAAGGTATTCGCTAAAATAATTGGACAAGACGAATACGATTTCCAGGAACAGTAAGCGGTGCCCTCCTCATCTTCAGAACGTTTAAGTAATTAGCCACATTACTCGAAAATCCTTCTCATTTCTTACTGGCTCTTAAATTCAGGAAAAAAAATATATTGAGGCATATATTGAAATTCATACATCATTCG
>NC_051417.1:8683843-8683974 GCF_015228065.2 Penaeus monodon
GCGCATACAAATTCAATCGTCACGCCGAAATGAGATTCAAAAAATTATACGGAATTCTCTCGCCAGAACATGGAAATCGCGTGAGGAAGAATTCGCGCTGACTAGCAGGTCCTAATCCTCCACGCAGCTGG
>NC_051417.1:8684192-8684418 GCF_015228065.2 Penaeus monodon
TGACCACTCTTTTTCCCCAGATCGAACTTGAACTTGCGATCAATTTGGACGAAAAGAAAAGAAAACAAGAAATCCATTCTTGAAACTCTCGTCCAATGGATCTTACGGGGTTCCGGGAAACTTAGTGCATTGTACACGCTCTACATGATGAAATGGCTGAGAAAATGGCTCTTGTGAATGTGAAGTTGGGCGTGATGGACTGGTAGGGGGGGGGGGTGCAGGTGGG
>NC_051417.1:8684505-8684807 GCF_015228065.2 Penaeus monodon
AAGGTGCATTCACTGATGCACAAGCTTTTTTGAAAGGAATCTTATTAACCTCCTTTACGCCTTTTAATATCCAGGATAAAGTCATCAGTGCTCAAGTAAGATGAATTCACGACAAAAGATCTTTTTTTTTAATTAACATACTTTTGGGGATTTCAGATAATTAAGTTACAATAGCACTCGCCCACCTTTCTAGTGCTTTTCTATTAACCTGTTAACAAGAGAGCCTCTTCTGTTTACAATGAACGCAAACTTCAAGCTAAACACATCTCTGGCTATTTTTTCATTAACCAAAACTTTTCGCT
>NC_051417.1:8684993-8685705 GCF_015228065.2 Penaeus monodon
AATAATATTTGAAAACAAAAGTAAACATACCATACTTCCAATTTACATCACCGAAGCCCGTGTGAAATTAAATCTACTAAGTCTATTTACCGCTATACTTAATAACATGACGAAAAGTGTGGCGTAACTCATGCGCATGATTTTGCAGTCAATAAACACAGGAGGAAGTAAATGAGATATATATTCCTGAATCACCACATGCGTTAGAAGTTCATATGAGAAATGACACAGGACTTCGCTCCGGGCAGATAAATCATTAGAAAACAGCAAACTTCATAAACCGAACAATGAATTGAGCCAGAAACTCTCCCTATTGATTTTCCTTCCTGAAGAACGCGGCGGCAGGCAAGAAATTAACCAATGGGAGATACGTTTGAGTGAAAATAAATTAAAACGGAAATCCACTTTGCTATTTTACATGAATCCGAGTGCATGATATTTCGTCCTATCCCAGAAAAGGAAAAACTGGCAACTCACCCGGATTGTGGAGGACTCCGATTGGCCAAGAAGTCTCTGGAGAATCAATAATAAAGAAGCGTGAAGCAATTAGACTCTTGTGTATGAATTTTAATAATGCCAAACATGTGTAAAAATAGGTATGAAGCGTCAGTTGACTGGAGTAAAGAAACAGAGATGGCGAATCAGAGCATCCCACAGTCCTGGGTTGAGTTGCCAGGTTGTTCTTTCCTAAAATTGGAATCATTATAGCTAT
>NC_051417.1:8685738-8686659 GCF_015228065.2 Penaeus monodon
CTTGCTATTTATTGTATAATTAAATGACTGAACAATTGCATTATGAACAAGTATTCAAAATTCTTAATAACTTTCTCTTAAAAGAAAAAAAATACAAGTGAACAGCTTTTGAACATCAATCTGCAATTAAATATCTTCACTCCTTTCACAGCTTCGTTTAGATGGAAGTCAATAAAGCTACTTTACAATTCAATCTTTCATTAACCACAAGTCTCAAACGGAAGAAACCATTGATTTAACTGAAAATAGACAAAATATGACCTTTCTCGAACAATGAAGTTTGAATCGAATTGATAGAATCAGATATCACGGAGTAAAGAGATCCAGTATTCAGAATCAACATAATCGAAGGTTTAGAATCGAGATCGAGTAATATCAATTAAAATGTCGAAATAAAGCTTCGGGAATATTTCAGACTGACATAGAATTGAATAATAAGAATCGGAGTATTTAATTTTTTTCAGAAATTATATTACGAGTCACTAAGAATTTAAGCAGTCGAGCAATAAGGCAAGATATCAAATATAAGCAAATAAGATTATTACATTATCACATACCAAGTACTCAGATAATTGAATATGCAGGCTTAAGATGATCGGATAAAAACAGTTATCAAGAATGGGATATCAAGATTTATGTTACTCGGATATGAACAATTAAACTACAATCCCTTATCAAGAACAAATGACTTGAATATGAATGAACAATTAAGTAAATGATATAACCAGATATCAGGAAATAAGATAGTCAAACACGACACACAAGCGAGGCAAAAATAGCCTTAATCATCTGAGTCAGGAACCATCTGTCTGTGGCTGATTGCATCCAGGATTTGTCTTGGGTTGCTGCTTGATCCGATTTTATGGAATGGAGTACGAATGAGGTGGTCCTCAAGGGGGCGTGCTTGACGTGGGGTGAACG
>NC_051417.1:8686864-8687183 GCF_015228065.2 Penaeus monodon
TATGGGGCAAAACGTGAATATATAGATTAACTACAATGAAAATAGTTTCGAATTCAGACAAAAATTGAACAGAAAATAATTTCATAGTTTATATTCTGCATTTATCATAAAGTCTTACGTAAAAGATTTGGAGACGTTTCAATTTTTCGTCTGCATTCAATTGCGGAAAATACGTTTTTTCAAGTCTTCTACACGGGAGTCTATGCAAGGGATATTTTCTCGCGTGTGCTTTCTGCATGTCGGGTGTGTTTGTATATGTGTATTTATGTGTGTACGGTTCGTTGGATGTGCATTTCGTCATACGATGAGAGCGCAATTT
>NC_051417.1:8687571-8687880 GCF_015228065.2 Penaeus monodon
CAGCATGAGGCTGTGCTAATTCTATGTATCTGTGAGCATAAATACTGCGTTTGTTTCGTCTGTTTACATCAACATGCATTTATATATAAGCGAGAGCTAGCAGCGTGTGCCTTAAAGAGGATCTGCATGTGCGTGTTTGTGTATGCATGGCACGTGCAGCTGACAGGAGAAACCGATAAGACAGCAACAGCTGCATCTCCAACCATACAGAGATTTGTGTCCGCGAATATTGTGGCAGAAAAGGCATAAAAAAAAAAAAGAAAAACAGATTGCTGTATAGTTAGGAATCCAAAAAGAGCCGATATCATA
>NC_051417.1:8691647-8691725 GCF_015228065.2 Penaeus monodon
ACTTTCGAAGAAGGGCGCGCACAGGAAGACGTCACCTGATGCATTTCTAATTCTGTTTTGGGTGAAGTTCAGGCCAAC
>NC_051417.1:8692150-8692252 GCF_015228065.2 Penaeus monodon
TGAATGCCATTTTCTCTTTTGGCAGATTTGGATACTCTTCCCTTCACGTTGCACGACAGGGATCCATATTGTTTTGTTACGAAAATTCTTGGCCTGTTTAAT
>NC_051417.1:8692665-8692801 GCF_015228065.2 Penaeus monodon
ATTTTAAACATAGAAAGAAATATAGAGAAAGAAGGAGAGAGAAAAACTATATAACCTCACTTTCTGCTCATCAAACTGCCTTCACCTGTTGGTCTAACTTACTTGCCAAAAAACAACAAAATATGTACATTATCAT
>NC_051417.1:8693780-8694040 GCF_015228065.2 Penaeus monodon
AAATGGTGCCTATTTACCGTAATGTAAATTCCTCACGGTGGTTGTTACTACTGACTAACTAGTGGTCGCGTCTTAGCAGCCCTCCCCCCCCCCCTACAGCCTTGATCGTGTTTATTTTGATGAAGGAAGGAAATAAAAACAATTTGTAAATAATTAGTGTTACGGGTTTCCAAATCTCCTCACATAAGTAATAATTAATAGTAATTTATGATGGAAGATGATTAATGACTGATAATGAAAGAGGACTTTAATACATTAAC
>NC_051417.1:8694697-8694993 GCF_015228065.2 Penaeus monodon
CACGTGACCGACTATGGATAACCAACACTAATCTCAGCGCTTATCGAACCTCGAGAGAATCCGTGAAAAGATGCAACGCAGATTCAGATAAAGGTTGCGAAATGCTTTAATACGACATTTTCGCGAAAGGATATTTTTAGGAACAATAAAAGGTCTTGTTTTTTGGTGAAGTCGATAGCCATTCCGCATTCACTGTATCATTTTCTTAGTAAGGTTACATAAAAGCTGACTGAAAAACACATGCATTATGGACAACCCTTTATGTCATGGAATCTGTTTGTTAACTTATTCGCACA
>NC_051417.1:8695129-8695239 GCF_015228065.2 Penaeus monodon
TTGGCTGCTAGGTTGAAAGACTGCGTGTGTGAGAAACGATATGGGCTCTGGCTATGCGCTTGTTTGGCAGTTAGGCTGAAAGACTGTGTATGCAAGAGATGATGTGAGAT
>NC_051417.1:8695637-8697910 GCF_015228065.2 Penaeus monodon
ACACATTTCAATTAACGAATAAAAGTGTCAAAAGAGAAAACAGTTTAAAATTTCTTGGTATCATTCTCGACAGCAAACTCACGTGGAGCAATCACACCACTTCCAATACAAAAGAAAATTCTAATTTGAGATTTTTTCTTAAATAAATGTTTAAAGCTGTTCTATTGCTCACTGATTTATCCACAACATGCTGTCACATTGTCTGGGGAGGAGTGTCACAGAACAGAACCAAATGTATTCTTAAAACACAGTAGAAAATGACCAGATCAGTAGCTTTATACAACCGGTAGCCTTGAAAGTGCTATAAAGGAGCGAGTTGCATATTGCAGGGAATTGCAATAGGCAATCACTCCAGAAGCCTCAGGCGGGATTAAAACAAAATTCTAAACTTTTTTTTTTTTTGGGGGGGGGGATTTTTTAGATTTTTATATATTAGATATTTGACAAGCAGACTTATATCCTCTCGATTTGCATAGAGTAGGATTGGTGTTCTCTCCGTATTTATTCTCATTTTCCTTATAAGTACATTATAAGAAAAAGACGAGATACGTTACCGCGAGACTGAAACAGACTGACTGCGCCCCTGTACGCGCCCTGTACGTATTTCCTCCATATCACGTACGCGTATCCAACAACTCCCCCTTTTTGCGATCTTTCCATTTCGTTATGAAATGATCTCGTTATTAAATGTGTATTGCGTGTAAAATATAGAATAGCACCAGGAAAGTAACATATTCCTGAAAGTCGTACCAGTTGTACTTGCCGCACCCAAAAGTACCAAATGTGGTACATTAGTACCAGTTTTGGCATCCTTGATGACAGCTGATAGGAAAACATAAACCATATGGTAGAAAAGGAAATTTTGGACATTCAAGAGTTTTTTTTTACGTTGCATTCAGTATGTAATTGCAAAAATCAGATTGCTATGTTTCCCTTTGTGAAATATTTTGATTACTGTTTAAAATAAGCCTTAGCATTTTCTTTTAGGTGTACTGTTTTGCAATTGCAAGTTTTTCAGTTTATTTTTCCTTTCGTTTTTTTGTTTTTTTGTTTGTTTGTTTGTTTTACAATTGTGTAAACTTGTTTTTAGCAAAATTGTTTTGACTTTACATTTTTTGTATTAGGTTTTTGGACAATTGTGTAAAATTATTTAGAGCATTTTCTAATTAATGTGTATTTTTTTATCATTACTCATCTTTTTTCGTAAAAGTATGTCTTTTTATATTTCTGTTAAATTATTTATATATTTGTATAACTGCACCTATTTTGTACCTATTTTGATGGTAACAAAGCAGCTAATAATTAATTCCATAATGAACCTATAAAAAATGCTTCATGCGAAGGACGGACATAGCGCTAGTCTATATAAGCATTTGGAAATCAGTCGAGAGTAGCCTACATCACTTCTACCCCTTGGCAGGATAGCCGTTCTTGGCCAAGGACTAGAGATAGATAGAGATACTTATTCTGGTTAAGACTTTAGAAATAATCCATTATCTGCAAATCCATGGAATGCCCGGGGTTTAGGATCTGCGTCTTAACCAAATACTTTAAGGCCTGAAGAAACCTAACCTGTTTCTCCATAGTCATCAAATATTTAAACGAATACTCCATTATTTAAGAATATTTAAACATGCTCCACTCTTTGCAAATGCGCTTAATCTGGTGCCCTATTACTTCATTCTCTACAGATACTAAATATTCATTTTCTATGAATACTTAGCCAACTCCACGGTCTCCTTCAAGACATTCGTTTCCCCTTGTAAGTCCATCCAAAACCTTTTCTAAAAACGTTTTTTCATGTGGGGTGTCGACTCCTTGCTTACTCCGGAACTGAACCATCCGATTGGCTACAGTTTTCGTGTTTTGATTGGCTGCTGGTGTTATTGCGGTCTTCTTTGCTTGATTCAGGGAATAGAAAATACGCGACAGGGTATCGAAAGCATCCCAAATGCCTCACTACATACCGCAATGATCTGTCTGTGTTGCCGAAGTGTGAACTGCTGCTTCGACTGCGATTAAGAGATTAACATAAAAAATAAAATACAAATGTGCACAAAATCCCCAAAAGGGGAAAAGAGGGATAGGGGAAAAAGTCTTCGAGATGGGACGAACTTTCCCAAACGGCCCTCTTTATAAAAGATGAAAAAATGTAAAAACATCTTTTTTTGATTGTCTGACTTCTACAGCTCTTTTCGTGTAAAATTAAATAATGCTGTTGCCTCGTCTTTGTCGTGTTTTGTAATGGAACATGCGGTTTTACTGTTCTCATG
>NC_051417.1:8698017-8698154 GCF_015228065.2 Penaeus monodon
ACGTTCAAACAAACACACATCTGTATCACATCTTCCCCAGAACACCTCAGTAAAGACGCATAGTCTTGCGAGAGATGACTGGAGCAAGGGAGGCGGACGACCCGGTTTTGTATTACTTAGATATGCACAAGCACTTA
>NC_051417.1:8700716-8701085 GCF_015228065.2 Penaeus monodon
TAGGCCTGGCCTTTGATTTCTTTGGTTATTTTTCCGCCTAGAGGTGAATAATTTTGCTTCCATTCCCCACTAATCATTTCACTAATCATTTCACTAATCATTTCACTAATCATTTCACTAATCATTTCACTATTCACTAATCATTCCCCACTAATCATTTTGCTTCCCCCACTAAAAGGAAAACCATTTTTATGAGATACTTAAACCGGCTTTTCAGATATGAGTCTTGTTGAAGTTGCTGGGTTACATTTTTATTTATATGTTCTCTCGTATATTGGGAATCTGTTGAATCATCGGATAAGAATATTAGTTTCATTGATATTCGCTTCATCTGATATTTACCTTATTGCTCAGCAGTACAATAAAGAG
>NC_051417.1:8701402-8701502 GCF_015228065.2 Penaeus monodon
GCAAAATAACACACGCAATCCACTCCTAAGCGCAGAAGAAATATATATTCCTACGTTTACACTGTATACTGTAGTGTATTGTGGCTGTTTTAGTGAATTT
>NC_051417.1:8701731-8701892 GCF_015228065.2 Penaeus monodon
GTATGTCTACGGATGAGAATGCTATAAAAGCGTTCTTTTTTTACATGTTTACAATTACGTAGTAGAAATTCTGGACAAAGAGACTTATTCAGCATTTGACCTATTACTGCATTCTGCACTGCCTCTCTCGTGACGTCAAAGCCAACATTTAGAATATTCCA
>NC_051417.1:8702624-8702832 GCF_015228065.2 Penaeus monodon
ACTAGGTCATGTTCACGTTTAGTTTTCTGTCAAGTATGAAAATTATAGCACTTAGGCTCTTTACCACGTCACACACACGTCACTAACACGTCATGAACAGGTTTGGAATGTCAGCCAATCCGTCTTTGTCGCTTATAATGTTATAGAGTAGATTCTGAAGGTCACTGTTATTGGGTTTTTATTCTTTTAGTCTCTTTCTCTTTCTGTT
>NC_051417.1:8703010-8703374 GCF_015228065.2 Penaeus monodon
ACTTCCCTTTCCCCTTTCCCTGCCTTCCTTCATTCTTCCTTCCATCTCCTTTCCATTTATCCGCGGTTTTCTCCTCCATTCTGCCTTCTTTTCATCCTTCCTTCCTCCTTTTTTCCTTTGTTTTTTTTTTGTTTAAGCAATAGATACATTTTTCCTTCCCCTACTTCTATTCTTCTTTCCTTCCTTCTCCCTTCCAATTCCCTCTTCTCTCTCTCTCTTTATATATCATATCAATTTCCAATAACCGGTTTTCTCTATTTCTTTCTTCATCAGCATTCTCTTTCGTCCGCCATTCGCAGTTTATCGATTTCCAATAGTGGATTCTGGTTCCGTAGACTTTCTTAATGAGTGTGTGAAATGAGTA
>NC_051417.1:8703399-8703513 GCF_015228065.2 Penaeus monodon
ACTAACGTGATATTTTATATTATAGATTTTATTGCATTGCAGTACAATGGAATCTTATTTTCTGCTGTTGCTTTTCGAAGTGTTATCTATATCCAGTATATATCTATGTAATCA
>NC_051417.1:8703588-8703868 GCF_015228065.2 Penaeus monodon
GTAATCATATCATCTATGCAATTGCATTATTACTGATTGTTCGATTTCTATATAAGTCCATTATCAATTTCATTCCCGTATTTATCTATTCGTCTGCATCTTTTATTTACATCCATATCTAGATTCGGTTTCACACTTTTACACAAATACAACACACAGACTTACACAATTGCATTTTATTTTAACTTTCCTTTTTCCCGCCGGGTTTAGGGTGACAGATGTCATCGAGTGAGTGAATTACGTTATGGGTATGATCTAACTCTCTATGTCCATTTCTTTA
>NC_051417.1:8704071-8704324 GCF_015228065.2 Penaeus monodon
GTGATTTTAGACGTGGTTCATTTAACACCCATTCATATTACATCAAAATAAAGGGAATCATTTTAGCCATTTATATAAACAACATAATGAATAGAAATAACTCATTAGGTAATGGTGTGCTGTCACAAGTTACTATTCGTCGTTAATAAAGTAACATAATGCTTCAGTGATTGCGGTGATAAAAGTAAACAAACAATGAGGGATGATATTTCGAGAGGGACTCTGCTCCTCTTCAGGTGGTAAAAGAACTTCG
>NC_051417.1:8704378-8704939 GCF_015228065.2 Penaeus monodon
CCCGTCTGAGGAAGAACTTGGTTTCATTCGAGACTTTACGATTTGATCATTCTTTTATCAGCGTAGGTTTGCTTCAATGGCAAATAAGTGAAAAATGAAAGCAATACGATCCCAAATTGCATTCAGTTGCGACGATATCATTATTATTCCAAAACGCTTTCAATAACTGTTATAACAATGCCATTCCTATGATAAATGTCATTGGCAGTTAGGCCATCAATTAGAGGAAATCATGTACTAATTTAGGGAAAGTGATGTCACACCCATAATACATTTACAAGAAAATAATTAATAGCTAATGTATCCATTATACATATATCTGCACTTATAAAACATATTAAGAGATATTAACATATTAAACATATTAAACATATTAAAACATATCAACATATTAAAACATTAAAATCCTTTTGATCCTTTGATATATTCTGTGTTTAATATTTTTTTTCATTGCTAATGATATTTTCTTTATTTATATATCCCATAATTTCCAGCATATGTAAACCTAACAGTAAAGAGAAAATATAAGAAAATAGTGTTAAATATTATAATCGGATAAAA
>NC_051417.1:8705014-8705142 GCF_015228065.2 Penaeus monodon
AAATCAATCTGACGTATTATTTCTTGCAACATATAACCAGGCGCTACATAAATAAATATCTATCCTTTATATTTGCAGTGACACGACTGGCGGACTGGGAAAGCTGATGGAGGATTCATTTCATCTGT
>NC_051417.1:8705736-8706060 GCF_015228065.2 Penaeus monodon
TGTTTAAAAAAAACAATTAAAGGTCACAGGTTAAAGGAAATAAAAGTTAGAAAGGACTAGATAACACAATTTCAACAGTTTTGGTTTCCTTTTCTGTTCTTTATTTCATTTTATTTGTGAATCTCCTTCCAAGATATCTTGCATTAGGTTGGCCAGATGCTTTATCAAGATTTGAGAGAGGATTCGTTGTTGCAAGCAATTTTTTGTGCATTGCTCAGAAAAGGTGAAAATGAAGTGAAAAATAAGGAAAGGTGCCACACAAAAAGGAAAAAAAATAATCAGTCTTCACGGGGCACGTCTGATGAAGCCATTGCAAGATTTCTC
>NC_051417.1:8706104-8706199 GCF_015228065.2 Penaeus monodon
TGCAACGCCCACGAAGGAAAAGGTGACCTGATTCGATATACAGCTGCGTAATTTTGGATGATTTTTATGTCAGAAAAAAAATATTTTTTTAATAC
>NC_051417.1:8706437-8706643 GCF_015228065.2 Penaeus monodon
CACTTGTTTTATTCTTTATTTTGTGCGTATGTGCTCTGCTTCGTTCAGATACGTTTATTTATTAGTGGTAGTATTTCATTATTTTCTCCAGTTTTGACTACTAAATTGAATCGGAATTTTCTCATGCCGTAAATAACCTTTCAGGCAATATTCTTCAAAAGTAATAGTTTAGTAAGTTAATCTAAATTCAAGCTGATCAGTTTGTT
>NC_051417.1:8706931-8707253 GCF_015228065.2 Penaeus monodon
TAGTTACATGATAAGCTTACGCAATTCGAAAAAGCCGTTGGGAGCAATTCGCTTGCAAACAAGATTTCAACTATTCTCCGCCAAGGTCTGCATTGCGTAACATCGCCTTCCTTGATTTAACACAAAGCACATTTCCTATCCTGTCCTCTGGATTTCCTTAAACCGCGCTTTCAGGAACATTTTTGAAGAATCCTTAAACTGGAAGAGTCTTGAGCTAAGTTCTTCGGCTGAAAGAAAAAAGATTGAAAGCGGAGGAGAAACGTGGAGATATATTCATCTCGGAATCGTTCTCACATTTATGCTGTTAAAGGAATGTCTAAGA
>NC_051417.1:8707998-8708299 GCF_015228065.2 Penaeus monodon
ATAGATATATCAAACAAATTAGCCATATCTCACTACAGGCAATAGAACCTACTAAAACAAACAAATTATTATGAATCATCATTGATTACATGCAGCAGGACCCGTAAGCATATCAAATTATTATTTAGACATAAGTACATCGTCGTTAGAGAAAAGGGAGAAGAGATGGAAGGGGTAAGTAATTGGCTATTTGATATATCGCAAACAAACAAAGGAAACACAGGAACACAGCCTCTACATGTACGTGCGGGAGAGATGGTACTAATTGCTGGTATGTTTTGGGTAGCGAAACGCAAGAAGC
>NC_051417.1:8713259-8713507 GCF_015228065.2 Penaeus monodon
CCAAGCCACCGCCAGGCAGCTTTAAATCCTTGATGAGTGATTTCGACATGACATTTTCAGGGATCAGGAGAGCGATTACAAAACCTCGCTGGATAAATAGGGCGTCTATTTTGGATCCAATTTTCTTTGGTGTGTCATCACGAATGTAAACGCTCTAAAGAGTATGGGATTGATGGGAGGGTAGACTATGTTATTCAGCTGACCTTGAGACATGACATTGGGACTGGTAGCAGCGAAGACGGGAGAAT
>NC_051417.1:8715832-8715938 GCF_015228065.2 Penaeus monodon
GATGAATATTTGCCCAGAGTCATGGAAGGAAATTAAATGTGCAAAATGGAGAACGAAGAGAGAGGAAAATGGACAACTAATTTCTCTGTTATTCTTTCATTCCCCG
>NC_051417.1:8716147-8716523 GCF_015228065.2 Penaeus monodon
GCTTCTTCCCTCCTTCCTCATCTTTGCCTTTTGTTTCTCCGTCTATTCCCTCTTCCCTTTATTCTTATTTCTGTTCTTATCCCCCCGTTTCCTCCTTCCCCATCTTTGCCTTTTGTTTCTCCGTCTATTCCCTCTTCCCTTTATTCTTATTTCTGTTCTTATCCCCCCGCTTCCTCCTTTCTTATCACACTCTTCACCTGCTCTTCATCTCTGCCTTTGTATCCTTCTTGCTTTAAATCATTCTGAGGTAATTTTCCACCGACCTTGACTTAGATAAGAAAACATCTACTCGGATGAAAAGATCCCGCTAATCATGACTTTTACCTTCTTTTATTTCATTCTTTCTATCTGCTCGTTTATTCTCTTTTTATAGATT
>NC_051417.1:8716642-8716873 GCF_015228065.2 Penaeus monodon
ATATATCTTTTCATATACACACACAAGCACTTCATCTTTACATATTGTTTTTTTTATGATTTGTATGTTTTCTTTGTTTTTTATTTGTTTTGTTATTTCTTCGAATCCGTGCAACAGGTTACGAGGAATCTTAGGCTGCAGTCTTTAGTTATAGACAAGAAGCAAAATGAAAGGAAGACTAACCTATATTTATCCGTTGCCATGCGATATGTTGGCTTGTCTACCGCTCTC
>NC_051417.1:8716950-8717164 GCF_015228065.2 Penaeus monodon
TGTGTTTGTATATTTTCTTTAGTCTCATAGTTACGCAACTATCTTCCTTAAGGTCAGTTAAATGTAACGATCGCAGTTATAAAACGATTTTTTGCGTGACGGTCGTACGAAGCGAAAGAAAATATTCATAGCCAGTGTGGTATCTCGCTCCCCATGTTACGTTAAGCTTCAGAACAACGTAGTTATTTTACAGCGCAATAAATCGTATCTCACT
>NC_051417.1:8719305-8719481 GCF_015228065.2 Penaeus monodon
CTGCAATTTCGTCCACCGGTAACTGTCGGTAAATTAAGATCACGGAAAGTCTGCAAAAGACGCAAGTGTTTCTTCGCTTCCACAGTTACTCGAATCTCCTTCGCGGATGCCGGCGGGAAGCGTCGTAGTTTGGACTAGTTTCGTACGAGAATATAGGTCTGTTTATGGCACTCTGG
>NC_051417.1:8721026-8721419 GCF_015228065.2 Penaeus monodon
CAGCGCGTTTCCACTTCTCTCTTCGCTCCCTCTCTTCAGGGGACTAAATCTACAAGCATGAATTTTACAAACACCCACTTCCAGTCTAACTCGTCAAAAGCTTTAAATCAGTGTCCCGCAAAGTGCATATTCAGCGGGGAGATTAGCTTAATGCCACAACCACACGTTACCGAATGGAATTTCGCGGGACGGCGGAAATTCCCGCGAAATTTTCTCAGTTAACCAGATTTTGACGACACAGGTGTTTAAGCAGATGTCGTTAGCACCGCAGAACGTGAGCGAATCATGCGGAGAACATGGCGTGAGTCAAGGTCTATGTAAGTGTACTTATATAGACTTACATGATGGACCTTGGCGGGAGTGAGTTTCGTGGGAGTGAGTGACGAGATAGTT
>NC_051417.1:8721531-8721870 GCF_015228065.2 Penaeus monodon
GAAAACAGGATCCGCTATAAATTTTACTACAAATGACAACATATAATCCCTACCTAATCCTTCAATTTATTATCAGAGCCGAAAATAATAGGATACAAACAACCCTTCAATAATAACAAATAAAGAGACCGCTGTACGAGTTTTCAAACCTTGATTTTCTTAATATGCAGCCACTATCTCACGAAAATTGATACGATAACGAAGGCCAGAGACGAACCTTTTTCCACCGCCGCCGCTTAGAGGCGCGAAGGCAGCGTAAGTCGTAAGTCCTCTGATTCCCAGGCTGCAATGTCGGTGTTGCAGTTGTTGTGAATGCGTTGTAACTGAGGCCGTATATAC
>NC_051417.1:8723193-8723293 GCF_015228065.2 Penaeus monodon
TGACAGCCAAGGTCTGTCTGAAGAATGGTTATGAATCCCTGCTTACTCCTACACCCCATCCCCCCCACTGAATTGTTAATATTTAAACAAACTCACCAAA
>NC_051417.1:8723718-8723865 GCF_015228065.2 Penaeus monodon
CAGTAAGTTTCAAAGTAGCCAGCATATCAGTAGGCAAATTTTAACGAAAAAGCCATGACTGTTTGATGATAAACCAAAGTACATGTGTATGTGCTTGTGATTAAGGCAGTATTATACATAATGTGAACTATGCACACATTTTTCTTG
>NC_051417.1:8724035-8724957 GCF_015228065.2 Penaeus monodon
TGTTTCATCTATCTTATTTTTGTATTGAAAATTCCACTTGTTCACATTCAGTAAATCATAAGAACGGAATCTGATGAGCAGCAAAGGAAAAAGAAAAAATATATTAAAGAGTAAAGTCTGCACGAATAAAAATCAACTTGATACATAGTTTGATTATAAATTCTTTCAGTTAGCTGTAGCATATTGCAGAAACTCTAAAGACCAATGTATATTTGCATTTTTAACTATGAAAATTATTATAAAGTCCCTTTGCCTTTTCATCATCAAATGATTTAGCAGTTAGTTAATTCAAGCTTTAATAGTTCCAATCTTAAAATATCACAGTTTTCTCCTGTGAAATTGTATTTCATTTTCCTGCTTTATCTAATATATTCACCAGCCCATTCTGAAACACATCATTTTAGAATTCGTACCCCGCGCCAAGGTTTTCAAAAATAACATATCCATTGAAACTATCCTGAAGAAAACGCTACCTTCAAAACCTGTTTCGTTTTTTACCAGTTTCTAAATAAAGGAAGGATAATGTTTGTTCGTCATTAGTTCTTGAGGATTTTCTCTAGCGTCTTCAATTTTTTTTTTTATCATCAAAGTCGCTTTATAAGCACTTCTACGTAGACAGAGAAAGACGAGAAAGGACTAATGAGCCAAAGAAATGCTTTATCAGAGGGATTCTTACACCGGCTTTTCATCTCCGTAATTTTAGCGTCTATGTAAGTGAGGTGACTGAATGATTGATCAAAGCGTCTTAATAAGCATGGCTGTTCCTTCCGCTCGGAAAGAGAATGCGTGATCGGGTAATCATTTAGTAACCTGCTGCAAAACCGGCCAGTCGATACCGAAATGCCAACAATGGCGTTTAGCATATTTTTTATCTAGGCTACATACGGATATGAATAAGAACTATATTGTACTCGTGGATATC
>NC_051417.1:8726684-8726923 GCF_015228065.2 Penaeus monodon
GTTATCATCAAAACTTCACAACCTGTTCCTTATTCAAAATCAGAAACGGAAATAAATTGAAATGTTATACATTACAACTAATTCGTATTATCCCATAAAAGGTAGTAGTTGAGTTAATTGATCTGGAAGCAAATTATTTCTATTTTCGTAAATTTCATAAAAGTATCTAGAATAGTTTCGGTAGAAGGAGTTTCCGGCTGGATGAGTTTCTATAAAGTCATTTCATATTACAGGGTCAC
>NC_051417.1:8726945-8727101 GCF_015228065.2 Penaeus monodon
TCTGCATGAATCATATGCAAATGCCTGAATTCTAATCAAAGTTTATAAATCAGATTTCCTTAATGATGCCCAAGAAGAACTATTACAAGCTTTAATTATGTGTCACTGATTACATTTATTGTATTTAGAAGAACCCGCGATTAACAAACTGGTTAG
>NC_051417.1:8727915-8728099 GCF_015228065.2 Penaeus monodon
CCTCTCTATCTCATAGCTACAGGGAACAGACCTCCACTTCGCACAGCTTTAGCATCAGCTGAGTTGTATTTTTACAGCGAACCGTCACCATTGTTCGCACGGACGGCTCGTATCCCCTGAAAATACACCATGCTGGACACTTCGCCAGCGCGAAATGTATTTACAGGGTCTTTTGTCTCATTCA
>NC_051417.1:8730068-8730224 GCF_015228065.2 Penaeus monodon
TTTTAAAGACGGCCAAGTTTTTTTGCTGACAAGACAAATATGAATATTTGTCGTGGAGGCGAGAGGAGATGGCTCCAGGTCTCCCAGGGATGAAATGGCCTCCATTCGTCTCCATTTCCCGCCTCTCAGTTTCTTTTTCTGCACAAAAAATCTTTT
>NC_051417.1:8730709-8731056 GCF_015228065.2 Penaeus monodon
TCGAAGACCGATGATAGACAAACACACAGAAAGAGATCGATGCCTCTACAGAGAACACATTCCCCCTCTCATACCTAAGCTACTTCCAAATTTGATTCCAAGGAGTAGCTTTTACCAAAATAAATATTTGCAGAGAACAGAATCAGTAACTAGTTTACGGCTGAGCGACCGGAGAAGATTGGTGCACGGAAATTTCGCATCAAACCCGGTAATCTGCTTTACTAAAGTGCTAACCCGCTTTCTCTTTAAAAAAAAAAAAGAAATCCGAGAATAAAAGGCAGGATTTACTACATGTTTGCTTGTTTGCTGGCTTGTTTTTTTTATTGGAGAGGTTGCTTTTCGGTTCC
>NC_051417.1:8731089-8731234 GCF_015228065.2 Penaeus monodon
AGGTTCGTACTTAAGCGTTTGGCAAGCTGTTGCATGCGTGAATCTTAGACACAGGGCCTTCTTTACTTGCTGTGTTTGTTTGTGTGTTTCCTTTTTATTGTTTTTTGTTATGTTTAGTTTATCAACTGTTCGGTTGGTAAACTGA
>NC_051417.1:8731990-8733650 GCF_015228065.2 Penaeus monodon
GAAAGCAAATTCCGCCTCACATCTCTGGGTCGAACCCCTTGATGTCGCGGCGGACAATGCTCCTCCTCAGGTATTCATTCAGTCGATTCTGTGCGCTGTTCCGTTTCCGCGAAGCCCTACATATCCCGTCCCTTTATCAACCTGGCAGATTCCCTAACAGAGGCGTCGGTGTTATTTCCGAACGGTGTTGTTCAAGGATTTCGTTCGTGGGTCAGTGGTGAAGGAGGGTTAGTTTAAAGCTTGGCGATTTCTTGTATCTGATTCCGTAAAAAGTGGTCGGGAATATGAACACTTTTTTTTTTTAGCTGCGTGGGAATGTGATGTCCATTTAAATGTTTGACATCCTATCTGTATTCCCTTTTCTTTTATCTCTCTCTATATCGGTGTATTTGTCTATATATACAATGGCTAGCTATATTATAATCGTCCGTTCCGTGATTGTTTTCATACAGCCGTTCTTATTTGTTTTACTAAAGCATATATATCATCATCGACATCGAGTTTAGTATATCACAAAGAACTTCTTATCACCATTATCACTATAAAATTAGAGAACTCATCATCATTATGACCATTTCCGAAGATCGAGGGAAGTAATAATGACAGAAAGACCCTAAAAGTGATAAAGCATCCCTTTAAATAATATAGAATCCCTATAAATAACAGAGAACACACCACCTTCATCATCAATAGAATGTCCGTCAGCATCACTTACAGTATAAATAATAAAGAACTCTTATAGATACCAGAAAACCCCTGCAATTAATAGAGAATCCCAAAAGATATTTGAAAACCCCTATGACGATATCAAACACTTTATGACCAAAGTTATAAAAACCCTGTAAACAATGCAACTGAAATTACTCACAGCAGTTGTTAAAAAAAATCATCTATAGTCACGCTTGATGGGAAATATGAGGGATGTGAAGGACATGGAGGGTGTCAGATGTCAAGAGATGTGAAAGAAAGAGAGCGAGTTGGAAAATTGTGCCCCATATGTTGCTGTGATTACTTACGTGTAAAAGCTAGTATTGAGCGTCACCCAGAGATGCCTCTCAAGTGTGTGGAAGACAACTGGATTTTGTTAGGTATTCAGGTAGAAGCGAGGACATCATTTTTGCTTTCTTTCTTTTTTCGAGAAGGAAATGTAATATTCTGTTGTTCCCATGATGCGTTGGATAGCATGATGAGCTTCAATATATCATTTTTGACTTAGTGTCTGACAACTCTTACACCTCATCCTACAATTTCTGTTGGCATCTCTTCGTGACTTACGAGCCCCATCACGGACATCATCATTCAGGAACTTTCCGCGTGAAATGTGGATTTTTTAAGCGTATTATTCATTTGAGATGCCATGATATCTGAAAGGGGTAGCTTTTTAGCGTTCTGCCACACGAAATCCGATAATAGGAAATAAAAGAATGGAGAATTTCAGCAATCCTATCTATCCAATGTCTTACTGTGCGTTGTATTTCTCTTAGTGTTACGATTGAGGCAAACATTACATCACCTGCTTATACACGCACTTGATCAGCTTCTAATTAAGGTGGAATCTCGCTCTGCCTTCCAAGGGGCTTTAGAGGCGGAAGCTCTTGTCATGCCGTCTCTGTTGACTGTGTCTTCCTCGGGGAGAAGGAGTGGGGCGTCAGACGCTGCC
>NC_051417.1:8734851-8735055 GCF_015228065.2 Penaeus monodon
CCTTTCTCTGTGCTGCGGACCCCGTTCTCCCTCCCTGGGCGGCCAAATGAGATCGAAGGAGGGAGACTGACCTCAGGCCACAGCTCCCGGGGATACTAAAACGCATTCTGTGTTTACGTGTTTCTCTGTTTCTGCTGTTTCTTTTTATACGTTTATGGGCGTGATAAGAACCCTTGCCAGCTGTGCGGAACTTGAAATTGGCAC
>NC_051417.1:8735352-8735710 GCF_015228065.2 Penaeus monodon
TGAAGAGAAAAAAACACCATAGGTAGAAGCATTATCAGCAGCTACAAAAGATACAAACCTATTTTTTAAAATGCAAAGATCTACAGTGATTTTTTGTTTCTTAATAATACCCATATTTGCCCCCAAAAAATGTATCTCGATTTTTTACTTCTTTTGCACAGTGCTCTATCTACACATGAATATAGGAGCTATCCTCCAGTATTTTTATTACACAGATGTTAATAACATTCCGATTTTATAGCGCACAAGTAAATCGATCATCTCATTAATTCTCACGCCCAAGGAGGGATTTCGAACTCGAAGACTTGGTGTGATGTTTTGGGGAAGACGGAGCCTCGACCTGGCATCCGAACACTCG
>NC_051417.1:8735821-8737235 GCF_015228065.2 Penaeus monodon
CCCTTCAATCTATTTACCTCTTTCTCCAGATAAATTTAACCATACTAGAAGAGCTTATTTTGCTTTATGTGTGTGCTTGTGTTTATTAGTTTAGATGCGTGAGTGTGCGAAAATATGTAATATATCATGGAAAAGCCCCAGGACATGAGCAGAGCCTCGAACGTTTAATCCCTAAATGATTCTCAAGACGGAATTCTCAGGAAAATATTCCCAAGACAGATTCTCCACGTGTTTTGAGAAACTTATCCATGGACGCAGAAGGAAAAGTTGAAGGCAGTATCGTTTACCTGCTTTGCTGTCGAGTTACATCTTACGCATGGCATCAATAAAGTTTAGAGGGATTCAGTGATTGACTAAAATAACTCCACTGAGTAAAAAAAGAGAAAAAGAATGTAAAAGAGAAGAAAAGTTAGGATGTGATCTTTTTAATTGGAGTGACAGCCCACTCAGTTGAGCAAAACAAGTTCGAAGCAGTATCGGAACGTGTATTGATCTTTCGGGTGGTGTCAGTGTTCATAATTCATCCCCAGTGCGATGTTCCAGTCCCGTTATTCGGCCAATGTGCACCGTGCGTCGAGTATATATGTAAGCGAACAATGTTTGCTCCATAGGTCGGGGTCCTAGAAAACGATATAAGGTGGTAGCAGAATAACGGTGATGATGTCAGTGATAAATCGGTAGTAATAATGAAAGAAATTGCCAATAATGGTTATTCTAGTGACAAAAGTAATTATAGAATTAAAAATTATTGGGATCTTAGTCATAATGACAACTTTAACAATCACATCCGAAAGTAGGTTTACTTACGATTGAACATTATAGTGAAAAAACACACTCCCAGAGCTTTAGTCTCATTTTCAGGGAAAGGTCACCGGAAAGGTCAGCGTTCGCAGCCTCCACGATCGATTTACTCATACTCCTCTTCCCAGCCAGAGTGCGTTGCATATATATTGCTGCATTTCACTATTACGTCCGGCGCGCAACGCCGTGACCTGGCTTAAGTTGCAATATTTCCGTTCAACAATACGTGAGGGGAAATGAGATCTTAAGATAATAAGGAGAGTATTGTTTAACGGTCTTTCGATTAACCTCTCAAGTAATTAGTTCCTGTTGGTTAAAGTTGTTGAGAAATGTCTGTGCAGTTGCTATCATAATAGAACTACCTTTTTGGTAAGTCTTTAACACAATTCAGAATCTGGGAGGGTGATGCTGCAACGGGTGAGGCATCATTGAAGTCACTAATTAGGTCAAAACAAGTAACAACGAGAGCATCATCAGTTGTTCTTTAATCATCTTCCTCTCCCCGTGTTTTTCGTCTGCTCCCCACTGCGAATATACCATCGATATACCAGTGGAGCAGCTAACTGGTATCACCGATCGAACGTGACTACAATCCTCACTTGGGATGCAACCA
>NC_051417.1:8737286-8738057 GCF_015228065.2 Penaeus monodon
AGCAGCCACTTCAGCGGCTTCTCACACACTAGGCCACAGGAGGGCTCTCCCAGGCTGCAGATTCTGCCTTTGAGGAGGTCACATCGCATCTCCATCAGCTGGCCGCGAGATGGACAAATAAGCTAATTGTCATATAGGGTCACTTTCGCGTCCCTTCTCGTAAGTGGCCCCTGAGCTCTCTTTTGTTTCTGCTACCTTTTCGTACAAGATGAGTGAGAATTTACGTGTTTTCGTGTGTAGATAAGTGAATACCTATATAAATGTGGTTTATTTTTTTCGCAAGACTGAAATGAGGTCACAAAGGGATTATTTAGATGAAGTGTAGATACAGATATGAGTGAACGACAAAGACACTTTACATTGTTGATACATTGCATTAAACATATTTTGTGTTTAGTGCATTTTCTTTCCTCTCCCGCACAAGGAAATATATACAATATCCATTTAGCGTGCTGTGAAATCCAATATATGGTGATGATACAGATGCAAAGATATCTATACACTCTGAAATATATCAGTTAAAATCTTTTTGTAAGGGAAACAACTTTCAGATAAAAAAAATCAGTTTTTTTTTCTTTCTTTCTTTAATTGATAAATAATCAGGTACACTTTGTCCATAGGTACACTATCATATTTTAACTGCTTATTCGACACACCCAGCCAGAGACAACTCATGACTTCCCTGCCCCTGAGAGAACAAAATTAACGGCGCATAACTTGATTCCAATCTCACGTGCTCTGCCCTCGTGTCTTGTGGATCCGAGGCAGCGC
>NC_051417.1:8739380-8739620 GCF_015228065.2 Penaeus monodon
CCAATTTACAAAAGTGGTCAGATTTGCTCTAACCTAATTCAGGTCAATATAGTGATGGAGCTTTACATTTTGCATGCCAAAAATCAAACAAAACCGATGAAACAGAATTATAGTTATAGCTTCGTTGAATGATGAAACTCACGCCTACGCAAACGAACTGCGTATGTGCAGGATGTATCTAAACCCATACGCATTCAGGTATCTTTCGTTTTTGTTTGTTTTCCTAACTTAAACACCTAA
>NC_051417.1:8739786-8739913 GCF_015228065.2 Penaeus monodon
TTTTGAATCATTGTCCATTGTTCTTATCCATACCAGAGTACACTTCAGACCACCTCTTTCACAGTCTTTTTTCTTCACACTCTGACTCATACCCCTACTTAACAGTTCTTTCCTTCTACTAAAACCT
>NC_051417.1:8740013-8741348 GCF_015228065.2 Penaeus monodon
TCTTACCATCTAGAGTGATATTCATGACTCCACCACCTTGTCTAGATATAACCACCACCTTTTTCTTATTTACACCCATCTTCATTCCATATATCTGTAATACCTCATTTACTCTGTCCATTATTATCCATAGTCCGTTCTCGGTTTCAGCAACCATATATTGATATCTGCAAACCTTACCTCTTTTAATAATTCTCCTCCAACAATTATTCCCTCGTGTAATCCTTCTGCCATCGTCCTCTCTGTATAGATTGAAAATAACCGAAGGGACAGTGTACAGCCTTGTCGAACTCCACTATCTATTGTGCATGGATTTGATTCTTTATCCATAACTCTGACCACTTCCTCTTGCTTCATATACAGTTCCAATGTCTTTCAAAATATCCAGCTACTTAAACAAGTCTCATAATCCACAAAGCAGACATAGAGTTCTCTCCCATGGTCTAATACCTCTTCACAGAGCATATGCATGGCTCCGGTTGCATCTCTAGTACTACATCCTCTCTTAAAACCAAACAGTGGGTTTTTTTTATATAATCCCTAGCCTTTCCTTTTAGTCTTTTATTCAGTACCCTAAGTAAGATCTTTGACGCACGTGTAATTAGGCTGATGGCTCTATATTCTTCACATGCATTCACTTTCTTTGGCAAAGGTATTATGACTGCCTCTGTGAATTCTGCTGCCCAGACACCTTCAGAAATTCTCATCTATCTCTGACGTTCCTTCCTCACCCAAGTTCTTCCAAAACTCTGCTGATATACCAGGATTTATATTCATTAAATCCTTTATTGCTGCTTGAAGTTCCCTATCTGATAGCTCTGGACCTTTACAGTCCTTATCTATCTAATTTTCACTCTATATTTTAAAAATCTTCCTTCAGTAGTTTCCCTTCACTATTATATAATACTTCAATGTATTGCTTCCATCGATCCTTGATGACATCTTTGTCTGTCAAAAAGTTTCCATTCTCATCCTTAATAGCACTTTCAATATTACTTCCCCTATTTTGTTATGTTATAGATATGATCTACTATTTCTGCCTAACTCTTCCAGATTTTCACAATTTTCTTTCCACCACTTTTCCGTTGCCTTATCTGTTTCACACCTCAGTTCATTATTCATCTGTTTATACTCTCTTTTGCCTGACTCACTTCCTACATTCTTCCACTTCTTTCATCTATTTTCCTTATCATCTCTTCAGAGATCCACAGCATCTTTGCTGCTATACCTTTCTTGAAACTAAACACTGCCTCGTTCAGAGTATTCCACTTATTTTATTTTGGAAACGTTTAGCTCTTTTCTCCATATTTTGTAAGTCCCGTTTTATTTTTTATT
>NC_051417.1:8741452-8741626 GCF_015228065.2 Penaeus monodon
TCTATACCTTTGTCGAACCAGGATATAGTCTATTTGTTTCCGGGCTTTTTCCATATATATCAGCGCCTCTTTTCATGCTTAAAACTCAACAAGCCTTTCTCCTCTCTCATTTCTGGTGCTATGTCCGAATGATCTTACTTCCGTTCCCATCCTTCCCCAATGACACTGTTCTCC
>NC_051417.1:8741666-8742143 GCF_015228065.2 Penaeus monodon
GTTGCTCAACTTCTGTATCCTCATGCTCTTATACTGATATATATACCTGTATAATTATCAGATCTGCAGGTTCAGCCTGCACTCTTACCAGGATCAATGTTTCACTGTGGAGTACAATCTTTATCACTCGCTTTGATTTTTTTTTCTCTCTTAACAGAATTGCTACACCTTGTCCTTGCTGCTGTGTTAATCATCCTTGTTCCACCACTGGTAATATCTTTGCTCTCTTCCCATTTCACTTCACTAAGCCCAAGAATATTCAATACAATTCAATTTCTATTCATCTGTCTTTTGATGTTTTCCAAGTTTACTTTCCTTTGCATTGTTCTTACATTACATGTGCCAATTCTAATGCGTTTTCCTTATGGATGCTGATCATGTGCAGAACTAATACTGTTTCCCACTAAGTCTGCACTCTTTGGTGAGAACAGTCCATTTAACCCCGTGGGATTCTGAGCACTCCCTTCTACACGGGAC
>NC_051417.1:8743058-8743287 GCF_015228065.2 Penaeus monodon
ATTGAATAAGACCACTAGTAATGGCAAATCTTTATTCAGTAAATTTGGAGTATATTATAACAATCCTCATTAACATACTGCAGGTTATTCTGTTTTTATTGATTTCAGATATCATGTTTATGCCATCCAAAATATAAAGACATTGTGCAAAGTGAAGATAATAATTTACTGACAAAGCCTATGGATGCACATTAACAATGACGCTAGGAATTTAAACAAAGATATTGAA
>NC_051417.1:8743483-8743640 GCF_015228065.2 Penaeus monodon
GGATCGGAAAATCACTTGATCAAATATTTCCGCATTCTTTTCTTGTGCCAACGTACAAGTTACCGTTTGTTTTAGTTTCACCTTCAAAAAGATACGTTCATTTTCTCAGATTACTATGGTGATTTAGAAAATGGAAACTTTGTTCACAAATAATATC
>NC_051417.1:8744033-8744417 GCF_015228065.2 Penaeus monodon
AACAAATGCTTTAAACTGTGAAAGTACTCTAAAGTCAGAACCATCAAACTTTGCAGTTACGTTTTTTTCCCAATGTTGTTTTCAAGCTTCCATTACTTTCTTACTTAAAAAAGGGGGGGCTTTCGAAGTTAATTTAACAATTCAAGTAAGTTTAGCAATAGGAGTGTTGTGTGCTCTAGAGTATCTTGATTTTTAAGTGAGTTAATTAGGGACCATAAATATAACAATTCGTTTTCAACTTCACGGTGTAAATAACCTGTAAACGAACGCAGTCGCAAGTTTCCAGACGTCTCCTCCGGGTCTTTTGTCGTCTTGTTTTTTCCATCATTTTCCCTTGTTTCCTTGTACCTGGGGAAGGATGATAATGGTAAAAATTGTTCACGA
>NC_051417.1:8744452-8744862 GCF_015228065.2 Penaeus monodon
TTCACAAATCTCACACTGTTGGTATACAGCTGTAGTTCGCAAGGTCGTGGGTAATCAGAGGAGTCTCGAAGCCGGTGGGGGGGGGGGGGAGCGTTCATCATGATTCATAATAAGATTAAGATGTGTCTAAATTAAAAGCTGCATTGCAAATAGATAAATAAAGCTCGTGTAGATTGCTGAAAATCTATTTTTCTTAGGCTAAGAATTATGCCGAGGGTCATCGATGGGGTCGTGAACGTATATAAGACCAATTTGCAGGCATGGGGGGGGGGGGCATGAAACCACTATATGAAACATAACAAAAGCCACTTTTTAGAAAAAAATAATGAAACCACCAGAACAAAATAACATAATCCCCTCTGGGAAAAAAAATATTCTTGGAAACAACATAAAACTACCCAAATAAAGGG
>NC_051417.1:8744951-8745386 GCF_015228065.2 Penaeus monodon
TGGACACCAAGGCCAACACGGGAAGAAACCCACTTTCGTCCCGAGAGCGTCATAGAGGCGTCTGACGAACACCACATCCGACAACGTGGGCGAGGAAGGGCGGTCTTCGTCCGACCTGACCACGTAACGACCACTGATGAACAGGCACGAGTTGAAGAACAAATAGCACAGGAATTCTATGATCTCCAGCAAGGCGAAGACGGTGATGCCCATGTAGAGGGAGAGGGCGCCACCCAAGCTGCCCACAAGACCCCATGGATTCTGCAAGTGGGAAGGGAATGGTCGTGGGTCATGGTCGAGGCTTCTGATTCAGTCGCTCGCCTTGTCTGTTGCTTTCTGAGATGAGGCTTTTTTTAGGTATTTTATATTTACATTTTTTCGTTAGCCAAAGTCTAGAATAAGCAGAAAAGATCAGACGTTTTGGATTTTTATTTT
>NC_051417.1:8745534-8745672 GCF_015228065.2 Penaeus monodon
TTTTTTAAGAATATACTTTCCTCATAGACAGAAGTCTGCTTGACATCATCCACGTTGAGAGTATGGTAGAATATATCGACCTGAAGAAGATCACGGACGTCGTCCTTGTTAAACTTCTGTCTGACCTGGTCCTGGAAG
>NC_051417.1:8745811-8745882 GCF_015228065.2 Penaeus monodon
TCTAATAAAATATGTAAATATAACCACTATAGAAAAAAAACATGAAACCACTCTTGGAGAACTAATAAACC
>NC_051417.1:8746100-8746549 GCF_015228065.2 Penaeus monodon
TCGAAAGCAGGACCCAAGATGAAGACCGCCACTCACCTCAGAGGTGCTAGGAGGCCAAAGAGCCGTCGAAATGGTGCTGGGATACTGAGTCTCCCTGCACGCGCGAAAATAAGCAATCGTTATGCGAGACACCCCATTCAAAGCCAACGGGTATCTAAGCGACTTTTATTTATATCAATAAGTTATTTTCAGTAGATTTCTTTGTTTTGTATGTCTTCTGCAACATGTCGACTTGTGCATATGAAAACGGTAGTGCAACTTACTTGCAGGCAGCATTACATCCACAGCTCGTCGAATTTTCGCTGTAGAGATTGATGTTTCTTCCTACACACATGTCATCTGTGCCTGAAAGAGTCGGGAAGTATGTTGAATGTTGATGTTTACTCCCGACGCGCATGTATGGTATGTAATTTTGCATCATATTCTTATTTATACATAAGATAGAAGGA
>NC_051417.1:8746837-8747277 GCF_015228065.2 Penaeus monodon
CTAAGTGTGTGTGAGTTTACCTCTGATTAGCGATGAAGTATTAATAACAGGAAATGCTGAAAGGAAACGACCCTAACACACCAAAACACAAGACCCATGTGATCCCTGCACGTCTGAACCGTCAGTCAAGGCAGCTTACTTTTAGAGGAGAGATTGCAGATACGATACTGATAATACTCATCGTTGTAGAGGGTCTTGTTGAAGTAAAAGGTGAGCGGATAGAGAGCGTGAAAGCATCCGCAATCATCTACGAAGTGCCTTTGCAAGCACATGCGGCGACAAGCCTGAAAGAGACGCGAGATTATTTTCATACACATTGTCTTCGTGTTATCTTAGGTTGGTTTCGTGCCGTTTATTTCTCTCTTGATCTACTGTTTCTGTTCCTTTTATTCGTTCTGCGATCAGGTAGTTCCTGCCTCTGAGTCATCTTGTTCTCTTCG
>NC_051417.1:8747792-8748990 GCF_015228065.2 Penaeus monodon
CATTTCGTACTCATCGAATCTTCCATAAATCTTAAATGACAAGATCAGTCATATCTTCTGACTCGTTAACGATTTTAAACCAACAGTTTCAGCAATAACAACTAACAAAGAACAAACAAAATTCTTACCGTTATGGAGTAGAGGTCAACATCTGAAACGTTCTCTGGCTGATAATCTGTCTCTTCCCAGCTGGAAACGCATTTGGATTCATAAGGAGAAGGGAGTCGCTCTAGATTAAGCTGAGAGAGAAAAAAAAATAAACAAGGTAAGATTGTGTGTATGAAGAAGAAAAAAACAAGCGACTTTGTGTACATGATTATCATTTCAAGACAAACGTAAGCATAGTGGCGTGTGTACAGAGAGAAAGTGAGATGCAGCGTCAGGAGCACGGTGGGGGGGGGGACAAGATTGTGACGTTTTCCAGGTGTTATTGTGGATGTAATTCTTGTTTTTTATGATGGCATTATGTTTTATTCAAAGCAGATCGTGCTCTCGACGTTTTGCATGTGTCAGTACAAGCAGAAATATCTTCCCTTTGTCATTTATGCAGTTGAGTTTAACTCATTGTGAGAAACCGCCTACAGACGCGCCCCTTTGCACCTTACACACCAACTTCACTCCACAATCTCATCCACCAGTCCAACCTCACTCCACTATCTCACCCACTAGAACCTCACTCCACCAAGGCTTCTCATCCACCAAACCAACCTCAGTCCATCAAGCCAACCTCACTCCACCAAGGCAATCTCATCCACCAAACCAGCCTCACTCCACCAGAACCTCATCCACCAAACTAACCTCTTTAATAGCGATGCTGGATGCTAACCCCGGAGTGACATCGATTCCCTCATCATCCAGAAGAGGCAAGGTGTTGGGGCGGTGGACGGCCACACGCGCCCCGGCCTTCTGCGTGATGCGCCGAGGCAGGTATGTGTCCTCCTGGGTGTCCAGTATCATAGATATACCTGCAAGAACAGTTCAGGTCATTTGTAGATGTACCTACACAGTGTGTTCAGCTCAGATGAGGCTGGTTACAGATGTACCTGCATGGTCGATTCGTGACTTTAATTATAGATGTACCTGCGTGGTTAATTCAGTCTGGTTCAATTATAGATATGCTTGTATAGTTGGTTCAGGTCAGCTCAATAACAGTATGCCTGCAAGACTGGTTCAGGTGATCTGAAGTTAGTTCAGTTAC
>NC_051417.1:8749947-8750592 GCF_015228065.2 Penaeus monodon
AGACCAGACTTACTGAACGAAGGACCAGTGAGACTCGTCGTTTTGCCTCCAGCCTTGTTAAACATGTAACAGTTTCCATAATTTGGTGATGGAATTTTTTGGAAATAACTGCAAAGGAAGAATATACGAAAAAAAGTAAAAAGTAAATGGGAACATTTCGTATATGCGCAGACGTTAATACAAACAGATATATATACACACAAAGTTACGAATAAGCCAAAGAGGTCATTTGCTCCCATTCATCGCCTCCCGTCACCCTTCCGCAAGAGAGCCTCTCACCCTTCGTTGTCGCACTTGCGGCCCAAGAAGTCGCAGTCCTTCACCAGCTCACTGAAGCCGTAGCCGATGCCCATCCGGATCCGCGGCGTCAGCTCCACGAACAAGGAGAGGAACTTCATCCTCAGGTTGTATTCTTCCGAAATAGGCATTTCGTTGAAGCTCGTGTCCTCCAGCTTTGGGGCGTCTTGGTTTTCCAGGATGTTGGTGATAGAGTTAAGGGTCAGAGTGTCGTCCAGGCCGAGGCCGTCTGCCACGCTGAGAGCGCCGTCCAGGACAGCGCCGACTGTGTTGTCCAGCGCAGCGCCCACTGTGTTCGAGAGAACGGAGAGTTGTCGCTTCCGCCGAAGGACCACTAACTGCGTGGAG
>NC_051417.1:8752904-8754948 GCF_015228065.2 Penaeus monodon
ATCCAGCCCAGAAGCTGAAAGAAATGAACATATACCTTATTCAGTGACGTTGCAATGGTTTCAGTCGCCGATGAATCTCCGAGAAGGGTCTGCGTTGTTGCCGTTGCAATGGGTGGCTTTGTCGATGTTGCCAAGGGTTCATCTGAGCCGACGAGGAGAGACGAAGTTCCAGATGCAACAATACCAACAGTATCAGACAAGACGGTGCTATCACTGTCAGTTGCGGTGTTGACTGAGAAATCGGATAAGGAAGTGGTGTTCAGTGTGCCAGAGAGGGAAGTAGGGTTGGTTAAGTTGGTAGTGGAATCGAATATTGCGGTGAGATTAGTTGTCGTGTTAGTACCGTTGGTAATGTTGGTAAGAGGATCAGAAATAGTAGCAGTGTCTGTCGTTGTGTTCGTAACAGGTTCAAGAACAGAAGCGATGTTAGCAGTTGTGTTCGTAACAGATTCAAGAACAGAAGTGATGTTAGTAGTGTTCGCAACGGATTCAAGAACAGAAGTGATGTTAGTAGCGTTCGTAACAGATTCAAGAACAGAAGTGATGTTAGTAGTGTTCGTAACAGATTCAAGAACAGAAGCAATGTTAGTAGTGTTCGTAACAGATTCAAGAACAGAAGCAATGTTAGTAGTTGTGTCGGTCAGAGAACCAGAGAGAGATACAAAGGTAGGCGTGCTCATAAGAAGGCCGGTAAGCAATGTACTGACGGAATTGGTAAGAGAAGTGGTGTTCAGTGATGTGCTGTTCAAGAGTCCAGAAACTGAAGTGTTGTTCAGCAGGTCAGACACGGAACTGGTTGTGCTGTTTAGTAAGTTGGAAACAGAAGAGATGTTAAGCGCTGTGGTATTCAAGAGGTCAGAAAGAGAAGTTAAGCTGGTTGTTGTTCCGTTCAGTAGATCGGACACTGAAGCTACGTTAAGTGTTGTAGTGTTCAGTAAGTTAGAAACAGAGTCAATGTTAAGTGTTGTGCTGTTCAAAAGACTGGACAGAGAAGAGGCTGTCAGTGTGCCACTCAGGAGATCGGAAACGGAAGCGACGTTCAGCGTTGTGTTCTTTAACTGATCGGAAAGAGCAGCAATGCCAAGCGTTGCGTTCTTCAGAGTGTCGGAAACCGAGGAAATAACAGCAACAC
Organism: Penaeus monodon; assembly: GCF_015228065.2. Classification (NCBI taxonomy): domain Eukaryota; kingdom Metazoa; phylum Arthropoda; class Malacostraca; order Decapoda; family Penaeidae; genus Penaeus; species Penaeus monodon. The sequence goes on from NC_051417.1 coordinate 8,754,037, forward strand.
TGTTCAGAAGTTCGGGAATCGAATTGATGTTGACAGACGCAAGGTTGTTCAAGGTGTCGGAGATGGTGGTAGTAACTTCCGCACTCTTCAGAAGATCGGAAATCGTACCGACGCTCAGTGCTGTGTTGGCTAAAAGGTTGGACACTGAAGAGATAACTGCCGCGTTGTTTAGGATGTCAGTAATCAAAGCGAGAGCAGCATCAGTCACAATATTGACGTCAGGAGAGTCAACCAAGGCTCCAGCAGAGGAAGTCTCGGGGCATTTTTTCAGCGACGGACGCCTTTCATCGAGTGTTTGGGTAGATAACGAGATACCGTCCAGAATTATCGATTTCTCATAGCACTTCCGCCTTTGCCAGAGAAAATCAAGATACGGACTTGGTACAACCTCTTCCCCGTCGGCTGCTCCTTGGCACTCGTCGAAATACTGTTTCAGGATTCCATCACACTTCAGGCAAAAGTCTTTCTCATAAAGCTGGTCAGGGATTTCTTCCGATTTGTCCATGTAGTATAGACGATACTGCTGCCTGACCTTCGCACAGCCAAGTCCATCGACGCCACAGCGCGAGACGTTGTACATTTCCACAAGCAAATTGCTGTCATTGCTCTGAGAGGAAAGTTCGGCGAGCATGTAAATGTGCAACTTCTGGCAACTGACTCGGTTCTGGTTGCAGACGGTCACAGCTGGGAATTCGACGCCGCCCTTCTGCTCCAAGTTAACCTACAACAGAGAAAAACTATGTTGATTTGCCTAATATGATGTATAAGTAGCTTCTTTGGGATAGATAGATGTGATAATTTCATAAATTAGATAGATATAGCAGGCAAATGGGAGATTCGCATGGTGTTGCAAGATGGATGGATGTTCTAGAAGCAAATTTTCATCTTATGTGAATCAGGTACACTATGAAA
>NC_051417.1:8755075-8755451 GCF_015228065.2 Penaeus monodon
GCTCAGATATTACCCTCCATACCTGAGTGCTGTAAGGATATTCGAAGTACGTCTTGATGACCGTGACGGTGTCCCTCGTGGTGAAGTAGACTGCCACGACGGTCAGGATGCACCAGATGATCCTCGGGAGCAGATGCCGCGCGTTCCCTGCGTTCCCTATGCCAGCCAAGGACGTCCCACTCCAAAAGGTGGACCAGGTGTCGCGGACCACCCTGCCGTAGGTCACTTTCGCCTGGCCAACGAGAGGCTCTGTTCTGTTAGGTTCCGGCGGGCTGTGTCTTTACGTGAATAGGGGATTATGTTGCGTAGTAGCACGGGGGAAGCGTACACAAATCAGAGTGCAGGATGATTTGAGAATGGTGTGTTACTAATAAAA
>NC_051417.1:8755911-8756720 GCF_015228065.2 Penaeus monodon
TGATATCAGATATTTTGTTTGGTTACTCATAGTTCCTAATACATCATCCTTTTCAAGAAAAAGCTGCTACAACGTGTCACGATTCTCTGCTCGTTAAGATGAACTTCACTGCATATCACAGTTCTCCACCCCACATTATTCCCTGAGAACGTTTGTCTGTTCGAACAATCCTCACTACATATACAGTACAATAGTTTTAAAGGAAATATGCTTTAGTGGAGAGAATTTTGGGAAGTTATGTGTCAGCTTTTGCAATTTGTAACAGACATTATCCGCAGTTCTTGCGGAGAGTAATATAGAAAAGAATATTCATACAGATAGTTATTCATTTATACAGAGTAAGACGCAAATAAAGGGATATACTTTAGACGAGCAAATAACTTAGATTGATAGATTGAATGATAGGTAAAGTACTGAGTGGTATCGTATACAAAGATATAGGTAGAGTTGTGGATATGGACAGAGATCTAAATATGTCAAATTAGATAAATAAATATCCACATAGTCGTGTAATTACGGGCAATAAATGGACATAATTGTACAGAAAAAAAAACGAAAAGTAGGCCGAAAACATGATAATAAATCTAACCAACAGGTAATGAATCGTTCATATTCTATTACAGATCGATGTGTATGAATATTCCTGTTAGATTTATTGTTACAAAACGTATCTTATTATTTCCATTTCTTTTCTTACCCGCGTTACTCAGGCATGTGCGTGATGCGTTAAAAGTAGTGTTACTCATAGGCGCTGCGCATACAACACCTTCTCAAGGTCTTTTAGCTCAAGCTGTTGTTATTGTTGTTTG
>NC_051417.1:8756979-8757124 GCF_015228065.2 Penaeus monodon
TCAGAAAGCACTGCCGTCGTACTAGTAACAGAAGTAATTGTAGTTCGAGAAAGTAATCAGGAAAAATCAACCTATTTATTTTTATTTCTTGGTAAGAAACTAAGTGCAAAAATACGATCATTATTTTAAGAAACAGGGGTGGAAG
>NC_051417.1:8757166-8757696 GCF_015228065.2 Penaeus monodon
GAAAGTTATTTCCGCACAAATGTAATTAAACCTGGAGACTACATACTTTCGTGAAGTGGGTACAGTACATGCGTTGTATGGCAAGTACTCTTTCATTAACTTAATGCAATATACTGTGCGTTTCTTTTTCCACCTAACGTGATTGCTTGCCAATAGCCTACTTTATTGCAATATACATTCAACACATTTTTTTTTTTTATTCAAGAGTAAACAGGCTTGATTTGCTGACACATCAAGGATAATAACTTTTAAAAAGTGCATATTGCAATAACAACAAAATTAACACTAAATGAGAGCAAAATTAGCATCGATTTCAGATTCGACATACGAAAGTAGTAGCAATGCGTTTGCAACTCAAGACCTTTCATTGCACACTACCAATTGAGCGAAAGAAACGAGCTGCTAAAACTTGGTCGCGCCGGCTCGTGAAAAGGTATGTTTAGCGTCGCCAAATTATTGTTCAAGAGCTTTTACAAGTTTCTTCATTAAGATATAGTCGTTTATGGCTTCTGTCCTTTCGCTTCACTTCT
>NC_051417.1:8758342-8758602 GCF_015228065.2 Penaeus monodon
CCGTTAACTGAAATTCAGCAAATAATAATGAACAAAACGGGTTTTTCTCCGCAACTGATCGAACATTTTTTTTTAATAATGAAAATAAAGAATAATTTTTGTGACGGAAAAACAATATATTTTTAAAGGAGTGCAAAAAAAATGTTTTTTGCTGATTATTTGATAAATCAAGACATTTAGTGTTGTTGATGGTCAAATAATTCCTCTTACTTTGATTTTCCATCAGTTTATGGTTTAAAAACATAAATAAGTAAACTTCG
>NC_051417.1:8761754-8762505 GCF_015228065.2 Penaeus monodon
CCTCCCAGGGCCACAAGTACTGTACACATCTACACTGAGACTAGAAAGTAATATGACATTGTATATAATTATGTAGAATATTTTGATACCCAAAGTCTGTGTTTTTTCAAACTTCTATATTCCGGCATCAGGTGCCGGATTTTAGAAGTTTTGTTGAAAAAAATGTCGCTATGGATGTTAAATCTACCGGGTTCTCCTCTGAACATGAATTCCACTTAACGATTCGGAGCTTCGCAACCTCAAAACTGTCTTTTAAATTTGCGTTTTTCTCAACCAAGCCGGTTATACGGTAAGTCTAATGGCATACTAGCTTGATGAAGTAGACAAAGCTTTTAAGAGTTTAATTTACTACTCGGTACAATAGCAAAGTGTACACAAGGTATTTCTACTGCTATTTAAAGAAACGAAGTGGTATGCATTTTAACAAAGATTGACGGGCATCTAAATCATTTGATTAATTTTGTATTTTCCAAATATTTTCTACTCTATTTCATAATTCTGTTTTGAAATCATGTTAATGATATAAATCAAGTGTATCTTTAAAATGGCCATTTGCTCTCAGAACTGTGAACAATATTCATAAAAGTACAGTAAGAAAAATTATTATTTTTTATATTCCTTTTAAATATTCGTAATCTAAGTTACATTTTCTCGATTTTGGGTGTTTATTCATGGAAGGATAATGCAAAGGTGTACTTTATAAAATCATCTCCTTGATATTACATCAAATCATCTCCTTGATATACAGTAT
>NC_051417.1:8763230-8763455 GCF_015228065.2 Penaeus monodon
ATATTACAAAGCTTTCAAAAAAATAAACCTACTTAGAAATAGCACAAAATACCCCAAATGAAGATAATACCATTTTCAGTCAGAGCAGGTCCATGAAATCCTGACGAAGGCGAGGAAGAAGGGGAAACGCAGGTGCTGTGGCGTCTCCTACTGGGGGAAGTCTTAAGGCTTAAGCTTGTGCCTCGACTGAGCTCGCGTTGGGTCAGGTGTCTCGCCGTGCTCACG
>NC_051417.1:8764186-8765009 GCF_015228065.2 Penaeus monodon
CACCGCCATCCTAGCCCATTCCCCCATTTCCAAATTTCTAAATTCCCCCTTCCCCATTTCTTCATTCCAAATTCCCCATGACCTTATCCTACCCTATCGTTCATTTCCCCATTTCCTCATTCGCCTACCCTCCCACCCCATTCCCCCATTTCCCATTCGTCTACCCTCACATCCCCATTCCCACATTTCCCCATTTCCCCCTTCGCCTACCCTCCCACCCCAATTCCCCCATTTCCTCATTTTGCCTACCCTCCCTCCCCATTCCCTCATTTCCCATTCGTCTACCCTCCCATTCTGCCATCCCCCCCCCCCCGTCCCCAATTCCACATTCCTCCCATCCCCCATTCGCCCACCCCTATCCCTCCCATCCCCCACCCCTACCCCTCCCATCCCCCACCCCTACCCCTCCCATCCCCCACCCCTACCCCTCCCATCCCCAATTCCCTTGTCCATTACCTCCCTCTTCATCCTTCATTTCTCTACAAAGTTTTCTTCTTCACGCTAACACACAATGAAGAAGCATCCTGTAATTACCTGTTCATTATTTACATTCACTTTAATGTTGCCTTGAAATTGTGACGCAGAAACTAGGCAAATGGGTGTACTTCTTGTAGAGGCACGTGGTATATGTACAAACTTTTGTAAATATGTAATGAAGTGTCATATATGAGTTTTTTTTTCCTTTTTTTTCTAAGATAGGGTATTTTTGGGGGAGTACCATGTGTTGAAAAATAAGATGCGGTGTGCAAGACTGATTTTTCTTAAAGATTATATCCATTTTTGTATTCGATGTTTTTTTTAAGGCGATTGTTCTCAAAACCTT
>NC_051417.1:8765714-8766118 GCF_015228065.2 Penaeus monodon
GCCTGCTATCATTAAGATAAAGAATTCATGCAAATGCACGTATATAAAAATAAAATATAGTAGATGACCTTATTACAGCCATTCTTAGTTCACTATTGATTGAAGTTTCCCCGGCCAGTCTCTCGGATCAGCTGAGGCTTTGTCAGGGGTGGACAGCCATTGAACACTAGTTGACGTCTTGAAAAGCATACATACGTGTTGAGTCTTTTTGATGATAAAAAAATTATATCTCATTAACAGAATGATATGTTGGGACGAATTAGATATATAAAGATATAGCATTATATTCGTATTTAATCATTACTTCGCATGCATCTACTGTGTAAAATTGAAAAAAAATGACATGCTCTTTTGTAATATCCGCGTGCGTATTATACTATATATGCATGTGTGCTTATGTGTCT
>NC_051417.1:8766201-8766370 GCF_015228065.2 Penaeus monodon
TTTCGTGCATTTAAAGGTATGTCTGCTTACACAGGATTATTCGATTTTATCGGAAATGTACAAATCCTCTTATGTAAGTGGAACAAACATTATACTGAAGATAGATTGTTTGAAGAAATAAAACGTACACCGTTCGGTTTAACCTAGATTTTAAAGAATAGGTTTATCA
>NC_051417.1:8766592-8767168 GCF_015228065.2 Penaeus monodon
TCACAGAATGGCCTAAACCTAATTATTGTTAATCTTGTGAGTCTTGGCAGTTATTGTTATTGATCTCGATTTTCTTGTTGCATTATTTACTTGTTGCAACTGTTTCGATATTCTTCAAGGGTCGGCAAAGAATTGATTTTCTCTTCCCAAATTTCCACTCCTCTGTATGCTCCCGTTGTCCCAAGTGTAATGAGTGATTCTCTATCTTTTTATGTATATACAGTCTGTAATACAATCAAGATATCTTTCTTGTTGATTGAAAATAATACATCAGTTAGTTCTTATTGTTTTTGCCTATCTCTTTGCACCTTCCTTGTTGTATCTTTTGTATCTATGGTATTTTCAAAAAGGAAGTTACTGCTCTCATTCCCTGTGTTCGTCATCATTGCTATACTATGATCGATGTTAAATATGACACGTCAGACACCAAATGACACTTATTTCACATAATAATGGCATTCGGTTACATTTATCATGTTAGCATAAGATATGATTAGAGTATAGACGACCGTATTGCTACTGTGTAGTTGATACATTATTCCATGGTCTACATTGAGGTCGCTGACCAAGAAGCTA
>NC_051417.1:8768207-8768399 GCF_015228065.2 Penaeus monodon
AGCTTTGACCCAATGACACTAATCACTATGGCTTCTTACTTTCGCTGTTAGCAAACGTAATGACGCACCCGCGTATTGCACTGGTGTTGATACTTCCATGGTCTACTTGATGTCGCTGACCAAGAAGCCTAACATATATTCCCGATAGATACATCAACAGATGTACAGATGTTTATACACCCTACACATTTC
>NC_051417.1:8782269-8782347 GCF_015228065.2 Penaeus monodon
ACATTCTGAGAACATTTACAAACATTTTATAAAAAATTCGAGCAATATGCCAGCTAATTGCACGGAACTCTCTCGCGG
>NC_051417.1:8782495-8782724 GCF_015228065.2 Penaeus monodon
TCTTTTATATTCTTTTTTTTTTTGTTTGAGACTAATTTCAACTTTGCGCCAGTAGTGACTTTGGAAAGAAGCTTTCTACTTAACCTGTCAAGAACTTTATCGTGTCACGTTTTTCTTTTTTTTCCCTCCCTCTCTTTCTTTCTATGCTTGTCCGTTTCTCTGTTTATCCATATTTCAATTTACCTAATTCTCTTTTATTCATTTCGTCTGATCTTTCTCTTTCTATTTG
>NC_051417.1:8786154-8786888 GCF_015228065.2 Penaeus monodon
TTTTCTTCTATTTATTTCTACTTCTAGCCGGATCTACCCTCATTATGCCTGTTCTCCACATACGTCTTAATGCAATGTACACAGTAGAAAAACAGTCTGTACTGATATTCATTACAGTTATAATGCATTTAGTTTACGAACACAAAACCGCTGCATTTGCACACGACCGGCTCAATCAACACCTAAATTGTGACTCTATAACTATCGGAATATATGACATTAGGTAATACGTGAAAGAAAAGAACCACTGTATAACTTGAGGGTTACATCATCGGAATTCGAAAAAAACACGATATTGAGGCTCATAATTGGGGTATTGACCTGGAATGTTGATACAGTATTGATTGTCGTAAAAGTGCGGTTGCATGCAAGCAATATGGTGTGTTCCTTCTTTCTTTTGTTTCTTAATAACTAGCAAGGATGGCTGTGTTCATATCATTATCATCTGTATATCTTCTAAAGTGGGTATAGTTATCACCAACAAAACTTTTCATCGTGATACGTGTTAAAGATATGGTGAGTGTATTCAAAATAGTATTACCAATCATCTCTAATATCATCACTGTGCATCGTAGCAAATACAGGAAAGATATGAATGAGAATGTAAAATATGTTTGAATGTTTTGATATTACCTCATCTGAATTAAGTATCGAGTATGGTTACGCAACACGTACCCAGAACATTAGTCCCCAACTTGATAATTGTTTACCATATATTACTCTCGCGTGATCAT
>NC_051417.1:8786942-8787162 GCF_015228065.2 Penaeus monodon
AGTGTAGTTTCTTAATTGTCTGGAATGGAATATCTCACAAGATCCGTAACTTCGCGTCTTATATTTTCAGTTATATTAAAGCGTTTCTTTCTTTTTTGGGTGTGGCTGTGAAATCCATTTTTCTTTTTAAACACTTGCGGTTATTTTATATATTTTTTTTTCTGTTCCTCTTGAGAAGTATTCCACAGCACACATTCAAAACTTTAAGGTATAAGCTTGT
>NC_051417.1:8790268-8791611 GCF_015228065.2 Penaeus monodon
CTCTCTCAAATTCTTTACTCACATCTGACCAATCGTCTGTTTAGTTATCCGAGTTGTGTTAATTACCCTATTATTCATCATTCACTTACTCTTGCGGTATTCGTTACTCAATAATCTTCAATTATTATTTTGGGGAGTTGTGTTTTTCTTTTATAATAGGCATATGTTTTTTTTCTGTTTCTATAGATGATCTGCAGAACGCCGAAACTGTCTATAAAATACGACAAATAATAATTCCTATTAGACACGTAAGTCTTGTGCCTTGTGTTTACAACGGGCAAGTAGATAAATGAAAATAGATGCAGAAATCCGTAACTGTTATTTATACAACTCGCATTTATTCACATCGAAGTCTCGTACAGTTTAGCTGCAGTGCTAGTATGCTTTGTATCTTGACAATAATATATGTCATTATACAAGGCGTGTCTCAATGTAAAGTTGCTTTCACTTTAAGCTACGATCTTTCTTCAATTTAAACTACGTGTATATTCCTTTGATGACGATAAACATAAAGAATGAATGTGTGAAAAAGTGTGGAAGACCTCCATTCATCATCCCTTGATTGCTTTTGATAGGATACGAAAATTAGTGGTCCTCTCCTTGAACATTGGTATTATGATATTTGAAACCACTGGAATCTCTTTTAAGTTCAGGACTTTCGATTTTAGAATGACTTTTAACAGATCCGTTAAGATCTAGAAAGAATACGTACTTTGATAAATCCTTTACAGTAGATATTTTAAATTAGGTTCAAACCTACAGATCTGCTTCATGCAGGTATGTGCGTAAATGCAATTTAAGAATGTCTTTTTCTAAATACATACTTATCATCATCACCACCACCACCATACCGACCATTAATAAAATCGAAAGTAGGATCACCATCATCACCACTACACGAAAAGTAGAACAGTTCCTTCTCGTCATAAAATCATAGCTACATATTTAGGCGAGTCCACCCTCCAGCACCTACACACTATCAGAAAGAAAATGAAGGCGGATAAAAAATACGGAAGGGGGAGAGGGCAGAGGGGGGGGGGGAGGAGAGCTGTCACAAAAGATTTTCACTTTATGATCCATAAGATATCAAGAAACATTTCAGACTGTGCCACGCATAGGTTAATGCGTCACGTATGCATATTCAATTAAGTTACTAAAGAAATGAAATTGTTAGTAAGTGCTTTTGGCTGACAATTACCTAAAGAGCTGTCTAATGGTAGCTTGTAAATCATAATATCAGCGTTCCTTTGCCATGATTCTGTCATACATGATTACGCTGCTGAAATATACGCATGATATGTAAGTACTTTTGAGTAAGATTATTTAAAATCTGAAAATGTGGG
>NC_051417.1:8791795-8792011 GCF_015228065.2 Penaeus monodon
GGTCTTTCTCAGACGTCTTAGAATATTGTTTAGGTTCCTATGTGAATCTATAATGCAGTGGCTACACGTATGGCACCTATACTAACGGTGCCTCCCTCAGTGGTTAATCCAGCTCTACATACAATGGGAAAAAGGAAAAGATCCGTTTCCTTTTAAGGTGAGCATTATTTCTATCTCCATAAACAAGACACACCTCGTCCTTCACATGAATTACGA
>NC_051417.1:8792091-8793543 GCF_015228065.2 Penaeus monodon
GTTCTTCATCATTTGCAGTTCTGACGCGGATTTCGGCAAAACATGATAATACAAAGCTTATATCAAACAGCGTGAAAGCTTTTGTCTGGAGAAAAAAGGATAGGGTCACGCCACACTGTCTGGGAAAGGGACGTATTGTCATATCTAAAAAGGAAACCAATTAAACGCCATCTTTCTTCTACTTAAATGTTATCTTCTTATTCCGAAAGAAAAAGAATGAGTGACATTGCCGGAACATAAACTGGGCGATGGTGCAGTAAAGAGAAAAGAAAAAGAATATGTCGCATACGTTTCAGTCCATTAGCAGAATCCTAATTGAGCATGCGAAGCATTTTACATAACGAATATATTCTTTATCCTAAGTGAAAAAGAATATACGTAATACTAGGGAATTGTTAATTTTGCAGTGACATTATACATTACAAATATGTGATTGATATAGTGAGGAATAACCTTCTCTCCATGAGTTGAGGATGAATGGAACCTGAAGGATATGTATAAGCATACTTTCCTGTCTTGCTGATCCTCTCAATTTTCCAAGCAGTGCCTTATATTGTTCCCAATTCTTTCTGTTCTTTGTTATATATTTTTAGTAATTTTTGCCATGATCCACGCCTCTTCTTGTTTTAATATTCAAATTTCAAATGTGTCTTACAGAGGTGTACTGCATCGTAACAAACCAGTTCTTGAAGGGTTTATTTTGTCAACTCCTGTTTGGTTATCGAAAATATTTCCTTACACAGATGATCTACTCTGATTCTGTCCCAATACCAGGTAGGAATCCTATAATTACTGAAATTCCTCAATAGAGAATATAAACACATGGCCCAAAGTTTGGAATGCAAAGTTGAGCTTAAACAAAACAAAACTTCAGTTCCATCACAACCTGAAAACCCAATCGACACGATGTAGCTCTTAAAATTTAGGGTGTCACCTTATAACCGATACATCTGCTGTCTCTTTTAAGGGACCACCTTATTTTTGAAGAAATGTTTTAGCTCTTTTATTCTGCCATTCTAAGCTCGCTAACATATTTCTTTCCTGTGCGCATCGTCATAAATGCGGTTCATTCTAAAATCTTTGGTTTCCGTTGACAGTATCAGTACCTACTCCAGTTTTCGCAGCATGGACAAGAATAACCGTTTCTTTAATATTATTCACTGTTTATCTTACTGTTATTTTCCATGCTGGAGCTTCTGGGTTTATAGCACTTGAAATTTGTTACTTCGCAAATGATAATGGAGTTGAAGATGATAATAAGGACTGTCTAAGGATATCAATGTAGCAATTAACATCTAAGCATAGTATCTTTGCATAAAAGTTTAGAAAAAAACACCGTTTACTTCTTCCCATATTAGTTTATTTGTCTTTACACATTAGTATCTTGCAATAAAGAGCAGTGCATAAATTAAGTAATATTTACACTTAACTAATAGTTTGTAGCAACCTGAA
>NC_051417.1:8793675-8794144 GCF_015228065.2 Penaeus monodon
CATTTTCTCACTTTTCTGTACAAGAAATCGATTGTCAACGATATTAGTTTTCATTGAAAGTTAGTCATCTTTGGAGATACCAAAAATTAACTAACTTGAAATTGTCAAAAATATAACTTCAAATATCTAAAAATATAACATAACTCATCTTATGAATCTCTGAGATTAATCCTAAGGCACAAACAATCTTGAAACCATTTCTGTGAACGCAGTCAAGGTAAATTAAGATTATGGTCACACAAACATTAACTAAGATAAAAGATAAAATTTGGATAAAATTCTGCTAAATCTGCCGGAGGAAGCTGGACATATTCTCTCATAACGGTAGTGAAAGTAATTGGTGCTTTTGATAACGTTACGATGACCATATCTCCTACAACTAGGGAGAAAATTCGGAGTAAATATCTTCTCAACACCTTATCTAGACTGACACGATGCTCTCCTAAGGACTCGGATGGGAGGACGTGAA
>NC_051417.1:8794362-8795032 GCF_015228065.2 Penaeus monodon
GGTGGCACAGATGTAGACATACGTGTTCGGCAAGAAGCTGTTCACTCTGCTTGTTGTTTAGGTGCCTGTGAAAGATGTATACATACATTTTTAGAATGTTATTATAAGATATAGTGATGATTATTTACTTCAAATGTTAAGATTGTTTGTAGCATAAAAAATAAAGTCATAGAAAACGTGACATTAATATAAAAAAGTACAAGTTCTTAAAAGATCTGTATATGTATGATTTACATGTGCATAAATATGTTTCCGTGTTTTTTAAAATATGAACAATATATTAGCACTAGCCTATGATTCAGCTTCTTTGCAAAATTACCACATTATACAGCTTTTTGTCGGCGTAATATTGAGTTATCTAATGTCTGTCAAGAGATACCTCACTCAGAATTTATCTAACAGAATACTCACTAACTCTCAATGCCAGGAGGGCCACCCACCTTCACGCCCATCGCACTGTAGAGCCGCTGGACAAACACGATGTCTGACGAAGACGGTGACGAAGGACGTTTGCGAATGTCCGGATACCTTCCCCTGGCGTAGAGGTAGGTGTTGACTACAAGGTAGGCCAGGAACTCGACGATTTCAAGCAGGAGGAAAACCGAGATTCCCATGTAGAGGGAGAGAGCGCCGCCCAAACTGCTCACGAGGGACCAAGGACTCTGTTGGG
>NC_051417.1:8795723-8796648 GCF_015228065.2 Penaeus monodon
CGCATTCTTTAAGCCTAGTCCAGACCAAGATGCGTTGTCATTCAATTGTTTCAACATTATGTATCTTGACCTGGACTAGGCTTTACTCTTTCTCACGTGGCACAATTTTGTAGACTAGTTTTTTTTCTCATTCCGTGGTAAACATCCTCCTTTTTTTAGACCGCATATCACAGTTTGTTATCAAGTTTAAGGCAAGTCAGTGGTACCTCTAACCATCCAATTAAAAAAAAAAAATCCCCAGAATGATACTTACGTTAAATTCAGGAATTTGTGTAACATTATCCACATTCAGAGTGAGGAAGAACACATCCAGTTGTAGCAGGTCTGTACTATCCGTTTCCTCGTATTCGAGAATCACATCTCCCTGTTGGTACATTTTTTCTAACGAATGTTTTTGAATGTGTAAAGAGGGAAATAAGATTTAAGCTGAGATGAAAGGTAAGAAAAAATAAGAGATATAAAGTAATAAAGTGCGTGATTTTTTTTTACGATGAATTTCTAATCCAGGAGTTTTTAACTACCAACTGCAGGAATTTTATTATATTATAGTAGGTCTGTTTTATAAAGGCTCATCCAAATTGATATTAATGTGATCTTTCCAATAATTGCGGAATACTCACAAGTGTTGTTACTGGTGGCCATTTTGCCATTGAAAGAAAGCTTGGGTATTGTGTTTCACTGGAAAAGAAAAGAAAAAGGTCAAACCGTTATTTTTCTCGGCCTCTTTGTTAATCTATTTTTCAACTTTAATATCAAAGTGTCATGCTCTGAATACTACTTTGTCCTGTCTTACCTACATGCAGCGCTGCAGTCACAGTCCGCATAATCTGGATCATCGCTGTACAACGTTAAGGTTGCATCAATACATGCTCTGTCCGTGTCTGTGGCAAAAAAGGGGTTTTCCATTACGATACATATATTACTG
>NC_051417.1:8796905-8796971 GCF_015228065.2 Penaeus monodon
CATGTCTTTAAGAGATTTAAATCTGGACTGTTCCTCCAAACAACCAGAAATTTGGTGTGTCATTAC
>NC_051417.1:8801439-8801526 GCF_015228065.2 Penaeus monodon
ATGGAGCGGAGAGGAGGAGGGATAGAGAGGGAGACAGAGCGCACCGTTTCTCCCGAGGTGAGAGAAGAGAGACTGTGAAATCCTCCC
>NC_051417.1:8801596-8801830 GCF_015228065.2 Penaeus monodon
TAGATATACATGTACGTATATATCTCCCATATCTCACGCTCGGAAGTAAGATTGCAAGGTGTAATTCCGGGAGTACTGTATATCCGAATAAAAGAAGTTATCAGGATACGTCGCCACGAAGCAGCCACACTTATCGACGAACAGACGCTGCAGACACATTTTGAGACATTCCTGTGAGACGGAAAAAAAGGGGATTAGAGGAATCTACATAAGCTTTTGAGTTTATTTTGGCTT
>NC_051417.1:8803582-8803844 GCF_015228065.2 Penaeus monodon
TCCGGGCTACTTGCAATGCCTAATCTTAAACACCGGTTAAGACGAGAGAGATTTACCGTAATGGTGTAAACGGTGACCGACAGCTCTTGGTTGTGCCTGTATTTGGTGTTGTTCCAGCTGGCGATGCAGTTCGCTTCGAAGGGATGTGGGAGACGATTTAGATTCATCTGGAAGCAAGCGAGCAATGTCAGGTGTGTCCTGATCATGCTTTATATATAGTGTTAAAGATATACAGTGTTATTTATAGTGTTCATGTTATAGT
>NC_051417.1:8804270-8804585 GCF_015228065.2 Penaeus monodon
CACCGGAGTGACGTCCCCAGACCTCTTTGACGGCGATGGTCGAGGACATCCCCGGCGGGACATCGATGGCCTCGTCACTCATCAGAGGCTGCGTCCTCGGCTTGTGGACGGCCACGCGAGCCCCTACCTTCTCCGTCAGCCTCCTCGGCAGGTAGGACTTCTCTTTCGCGTCAACGACCAGGGAAAGGCCTGCGTGAATGAGGCTTGGGTCATTCCTTCTGAAGGAAGGGTAATGTTTTGGGGTTTGCTTGTCTGTGTGTGTTTTGGGTGGGTGTATTCGTCTGTTAGTTGGTGGGTGGGTGAGAGAGAGGACTG
>NC_051417.1:8804691-8805143 GCF_015228065.2 Penaeus monodon
ATTGAGTAGTTGTTTTGGTTTGTATGTGTATTGTGCTGTCTAATATTACTAACATAATAAAATGGAAAAAAAAACAAAGTTAGATTATTCCCTCTTTCTTATTAGAGTGCAGTGATTGTCATTCCTTCAAAGCAACTCTACATATAGTTTAAAAACTACACAAAAGAATACGGACTTACTGAACGTGGGGCCGGTAAGGCTTGTAAAGAAGTTGCCCCCATCGTTGAAAATGTAACAATTTCCGTACGATGGCGAATGGTGATGTTGAAAATAGCTGGGGAAAATAATTAAGTCGAATAATGTTTGCAAATGATTTAAGAGTTTTTACTCAGCAATGGTTCGCACTTTTATGTCCTTGAATTTGTCATTCAAAACTACCTTGCCGTGAGATCGAGCAATCCATTGAAAATCGTAATTGCTTCAACAGAATCAAATCCTTCATTCTAAGTGCA
>NC_051417.1:8805165-8806104 GCF_015228065.2 Penaeus monodon
ACAAAAAAATGCCATACCTCTCAAAACATTCATTCTCACAAGACACCCAAAATTATCAAAGACGTGTCAAGGAGCGACCCAAAACAACCCACCTCTCGTTAAGGCACCTCCAGCCCATGAACATGCAGTCCTGAATCAACTCATTAAAACTGTAGCCAATTTCCTTCTTCAGTTGAGGGTCCAAGTTCATGTACACAGAGAGAAAGTTCATCTTCAGGTCGTGCTTCTCCGATGGCGCCATTGCTTGATGCTTTGTCTTTTTCGATTTCCTTCGTGAGGTAGATTGGCGTACCTCGCGCTTGGTTCGAAACTTTGGTTCCTGTGAGAGGGGAGGCGGAGTTCAGGTAACAGGAGAGTTGATGGGGATATTAATTACGATGCTAATGGAGCTGTTAATGATGGTAATGGGCATGTTAATTGGGATGTTAAAGGTTAGTTAATGATGGTATTATGCATATTAATTGCGGTGTTAAGGGGTTGTTAATGATAGCAATCGGCATATCAATTGCGATATTAAGGTTCTGTTAATGATGGCAAACGGCATATTAATTGCGATGTTAAGGGTCTGCTAGTGATGGTAATGGGCATATTAATTAAGATGTTAAGGGGCTTTTAATGATAGTAATGGGCACTTTAAATGAGATAGATGTTAATGAAGGTAATGGGCATATTAAATGCGATATTGATAGGTCTATTATGGATGTCAATGGTGATTGTGACTGCAATATTCTTAGAAATCTTAATGGTGATACTGACTGTTATTAATGGATATTCTAACCGGCATGTGAATGTCGGTAAAAGCGTCTAAAGTGGATATTAATGGGATATCAATTATATCAATGGGGCCATTAATTGCGGTATCCATAGGGATGTCAATAGTGATGTCAATTCTGGTATTAATGGCGACGTTAATGGAGTATTGATAATGTTAAAGGGAAC
>NC_051417.1:8806877-8807524 GCF_015228065.2 Penaeus monodon
GCAGAAACGAAATTAATAACAAGACATACATCTAAGTCATTAAGCAGGTGAAAGTCCGTTGAAAGAGGGTCTACTTCCGAGGCTGTCCATGATGCATTCGCTGAAGGGTTCGATGTGTTGGCATCAGAGGGAATTTCAAGGCATTCTCTACTCAAGCAGGGGC
The DNA here is from genome assembly GCF_015228065.2 of Penaeus monodon. Classification (NCBI taxonomy): domain Eukaryota; kingdom Metazoa; phylum Arthropoda; class Malacostraca; order Decapoda; family Penaeidae; genus Penaeus; species Penaeus monodon. Next base: position 8,807,041 of record NC_051417.1, read on the forward strand.
AATTGTCGAGGGATTCTTGAATCATTTCGTCCTTGAATTCACTATATTTCGAAAGGAAATGCAAGTTCAAGGGTTCGTCCTTCATCATACTATAGCAGTTTCCTTTCTGCCAGAGATATGTCAGAATTTGTGTTGGTTTAGGTTGTTTAAGGATGAAGCACTTATTTACATATTCTAGAAAGACCAAAGTGCAATCCAAACACTCGTCCTTCTCCATAAGTTTTGCAGGGAAGATCTCTTCCCTTCCCTTATAAAACTTATTATAAAGTTCAAAGACTTCTGGACAGCCGAGGCCGTCGACGCCGCAGCGGGTCAGGTTGTACAGGTCTACAAGTATTTTGCTGTCCTCGTCCTCGGTAGAGATAGACAACTGCTCGAGCATCCGTTCGTGGAGCTTCCTGCAACTCACGCGGTTCTGGTTGCACACAGTCACGGCGGGGAACTCCACCTGAGACTTGTGCAGGAGATTCACCTGGAAATAAAC
>NC_051417.1:8807598-8807923 GCF_015228065.2 Penaeus monodon
AGCAAACATTAAACGCAACGTCAAGAGAGGAAGAAAGATCAAATAACAATGAATAGAAAAGGCATTAAGAATGCCTTTGGATTTTTATGGTAGGAAGCAAACTTTGTCATAAATTTTCCATAAAAGTCTAGTCCTATTCTGTAAAGTAAAACATCCTTTTCCTAAACCTAGAATAAGTAAAGTCCTGTAATTCAGACCATATTGAGATGATCTAATAAAAAGACACATAAGGTTTGAGTTGAGTTATCTTTTAAGACAGGAATCTGGAAGACCCAAGATAAGGAAGTAAAAGTTAGACAATTAAATTCAGTATGTTGTGTGTGTG
>NC_051417.1:8808042-8808572 GCF_015228065.2 Penaeus monodon
AGGACCAGAAGCAAAAGCGAGTGAAAATGCACCTGAGTGGAATAAGGATAGTCCAGATAGTTCCGAATGACACGGATCACGTCGATGGTGGTCGCGCAGATCGCTATGGCTGTGAGGACGAGCCATATGACCCTGGGCGCTGAGTGGCGGGCATTGCTGGCGTTGCTAAGGCCGGCGATCGAAGTGCTGCACCAAAACAACAAAACCGTATCTGTCACCACCGTCTTGTAGGACACTCGGCTGACGCTCTGAAGTGAAGACAAATGTATGACACGTTTAGGGTTCGTGTTTGGGGGAAATTAAGGGAAGGGAGTGATAGATAAATATATCTTCCGAGTTATTCAGATATGAAAGAGATCGGTCAGGGTAATTATGTATTAACTGTATGTTCATGTGGGTGAGAGACTGGGACGAAATATCGTAATGAAAAGGGGAGTCGGAGAACGGAAATATAATGGTGGAAAAAGTAAAAGAAAAAGAAGGATAGTTGTGAAAAAATGGAAATGAGAGACCAATGTAGATGCAGTCGG
>NC_051417.1:8808739-8808852 GCF_015228065.2 Penaeus monodon
GCCTTTTTAAAGCTGGAGCCTAGGAAATGATAAAAAATAACAAGGAAAAGGTAAAAAGATCATAATTGATAAAGAGAGAGAGTGATAACAATTAGATCAACAGAGAACAAAAA
>NC_051417.1:8811508-8811716 GCF_015228065.2 Penaeus monodon
AAAACCTCTATTCACGAAAGAGAAAAATCTGTTCTCTCCGACATAAACCTGTAATATTTACTCTGACCTTCAGCAAACGTCACGTTCCCTGTATTCACAACCGACTCCCAGGGAAGCCATACACGAGAGCGATTTGGGCGTGGCTACTATATGTCAACATCCATTAACTCAATGGTTCATAATTTCCTCTGGTTTCTTTACTCTGAAG
>NC_051417.1:8823199-8823380 GCF_015228065.2 Penaeus monodon
TAGTTCCAACAAAAATAATAATCTTGATAATTGCTGTTATCACCATGATCTACTTAAACGCTTACCATTTGGAAGAGCTGTGACTGTACTGTGATGCAGGACAGCAGTTTCACACCCTTCTGGAGGAGCCGCCAGATTCACACTGCCAATGGGCATTTCTATTTATCCATTTGTTCCTCCC
>NC_051417.1:8823625-8823809 GCF_015228065.2 Penaeus monodon
TACTGGCGGGTTTACCCCTCCCTTCCCCTATTTTTTTCTTCCCTCATTTCCCCTCCACTGTGCCTCTCCCCTCAAGTGACCTTCTCCTTGTTCTGACCGATACAAACAGACAAAATCTTCGTTGCCACGGAACAGTTTACTTAAGCTTTGTTTTCCTTGTTGAGAGAGTAACAAAAGTGCCGAG
>NC_051417.1:8825515-8825770 GCF_015228065.2 Penaeus monodon
AGAATTAGAAGGAAAAAATCTCTGCCAATCCACTAACAGTCAAACTTGCTCGAACTATACTTAACAGTTCACGCAACTAATCAGACACTGTTCCTAAGTGGCTGTTGAAAGGTACGCTGAACCAGACCCGTCATTAACGTTATCACGACAATGCGTCAAGAAATATTTTCTGTGAAAGGATTTCCCGCTAATGAAACAAGGAAATTATTTACACACGTGCCTTGTATGAAGATGTTTTATGACAAGTACCTTTTT
>NC_051417.1:8826052-8826615 GCF_015228065.2 Penaeus monodon
TCATAATCAGCGATCCTACAGTACCAGGGGTGGTGCCTGCTACGAGATACGCAATGGCCACCAATGAGGGTATAAATGGCGAGGGTATAAATGGACACCAATGAGGGTATAAATGGCCACCGATGAGGGTATGAATGGCCACCAATGAGGGTATAAATGGCCACCAATGAGGGTATAAATGGACACCAATGAGGGTATAAATGGCCACCAATGAGGGTATGAATGGCCACCAATGAGAGTATAAATGGCCACCAATGAGGGTATAAATGGCCAACAATGAGGGTATAAATGGCCACCAATGAGGTATAAATGGCCACCAATGAGGGTATAAATGGCCACCAATGAGGGTATAAATGGCCACCAATGAGGGTATAAATGGCCACCATTGAGGGTATAAATGACCACCAATGAGGGTACACCTGCCCTTGTCCATTGCTGCTATTCTTCCACTTGGTTCCTTGTTCCTGTATAATGCGGTTAGTTTCCCAAATGATTCCTCAATAAAGCACAGAGTCTATGGCCTAGCCGTTGGATGGTCCGGAAGTCAGGTGGTCGGAATAGTC
>NC_051417.1:8827906-8828186 GCF_015228065.2 Penaeus monodon
GTGCCTAAATAATGTACAAGAAGATGACACGTAAATACACATCGGCTTGCCACACCTTCCTTCCTCCCAATAAACACTTCTTTTGTGCCATCGTGTGATCAAATAAATACACCCAAACACACAAATTATGAAAAATGGGAAAAATCTCGCTGCGTGTCAATGGCGGTTCTCATATCATGACACATTAAGTAGAGAGTGATGAACAGTAATGTAGGCACATGACCATGGCCATTAGAAGATCAATAGCACATTGGCTATGACAGGTTGTATGGGAGAAAGA
>NC_051417.1:8828358-8828518 GCF_015228065.2 Penaeus monodon
TATTCTTTGAATTCTTAGATATATATTGCTTTATGTTGAAACATATTCCAACATATTTATTAGCTAAAGATTGCATTATTACTGCAATCTGTTTTAACGCTAACTAACGTCTGTACATAAGCTCAACAACCAAACATTTACTATACATTTAAAGCTATGT
>NC_051417.1:8828616-8831610 GCF_015228065.2 Penaeus monodon
GTGTCCTCGGAACATCTAACTGTGCACTTAAAAAGAGATTCCATATTTGGGTATATCTTGGTATAAAATGTCTTTGGTAATGCCATATTTAACGTGGAGTTAGCCAAGGTGTGGGTGTTCGTTCCACTCGTTCTGGACCTGTCGCGGGAGGCTGTAAGTGAGCTGTACACTGATGATGGTTCTTGAACATGTTAGGAGGGCAGCAAACGGTCCCCCCGCTGCTTGCAGGCTTGGTAGATTGTGTTCGCTGCCGGTTTCATCATCTTGAATAATTCCTTACTGGCCCATTTCTTGAAATCGGTGTCCAGAAAAGAGAGATGGACTAGTTGCAGCGCCTCACAACGGAGTGATGTGTACTCCAGAAGATAGCATATTTGGACCTTTTACAGAGTCTCTTTGCCACGAGCAGCATTCAACAGCCAAGAATTCTTCGCAGCCGATGACAGTTTTTAAGAAGCCTTTCTTGCTATAGTTTAATGTGTCGCTTGATGTCATTTTACTTGTTGCGTGTTACACCTTATGGTATTTCAATTAACTTTAGTTCAGGCTGACGGAGGAATCGAAGGTGAGTGTGTGGCATGGGCTTTGGTCTGCTATTAAAAGCATGAGTGGGATTTATGAAAGTGCGAATACCACCTGCCATCTTTGCCCCGAGGCCATAATGTCGTCCAGGCAGGGTTGACAGGGTGATGTCGTCCGCAAAAGCTTTCACCTGCAGGATAAGATAAGGAGTCGTTGATGTACAACTTACAAGGAGAGTCCTGGGACACACCTGCCATGATTCTTTTGTGGGATAGATACCTTGCGCACAGGATAACATTCAGGTATCTGTTGTGGAGCAAGCTAAAGGAGTGCCAGTGCAGTTGCCCTTCCACCCGAGGGAGCGGAGTTACACCAAACGGGGCTTTGTGCACACCCGATCGAAGCACTTAATGTCCCGTGCCACGACTAACGTGCGGACGCCCCCCTTATCTAAGCATTGATACAGGAAGAAGGCATGAGTAGGTAAGGTCTCAGTAGAAACGATTTTTTACAGAAGAAGCCAAATTATCTACGAATAAAGATGCTCTACTGAAATGTTTTCTGTTATTCTCTCTGCTGTGAATTCTTACAAGAAAACTGTACTGAAAGCAGTGGAACCAGCAGCATTTTACATTTTCCTTTCTGGTACACGGGAATAACACTGCTGTCTTCCAGGCATTTAGATTTTCTTTCTCTAACACATTGATTGAAAAATGTTGTAAGGGGATATGTTAGTTCTTTCACACATCGAAGCAAGCGGGATATTATCAAGTGTGGACCAGTTGCTTTGGATCATCTACTTTTTTAATGAGTTCAGGGTTGAAATGTCATATTGTTGGAGAAACCTAACTCTGAGAGGTGAATTGTCTCCTCTCTTGATTTTCCTTGGTTTCACTACTACTTAGTCTCCTATTTGACCATTATTGAGCGCTGCTATGGCAGTAGGATCTGTAGCTGTGTAGTGCTCTGTACTTCGTGTTTGGGTTTCCGTTTATATCGGCAGCCATGCATGATATTCGCTTTCCGATGTGGACTCGTAGCTCTCATATGGAATCCCTCACTGCTGTGCTTGAAGTAGAATGCCAGTCGGCTTTCCAGCTGCGGTGTGAGTTTCTCCGTAAGACCTTATCCCACTCTTTCTGCCATAGTTTGTTTTAGTTTTCCCGTCTGTTTTCCCCACTTCCATAAGTCCGTCCCCCCCAAGTGTTCGTGTTTGTTTTTTTCATCTTATTTCCATCAACACAGCCTCGTGTATCAGTAAGTGCCAACGTAAGTTCCAAAGGGGTTAAGGCCACTCTAGTATCCGGTAGGTCCGTAAGCACTAGACCAAGGAGGAGCCTGAACAATAAGCGGGGAGTTTACAGTTTAGTAAGGGAGAAAACTGCAAGGGAAAATGTCGAAGTTGGTTTGTGCCTGTGTGATAAAGGCCCCAACTAATTGATGTTGATGATACTCATATCTATCATTAAGTGGTCGAGGTCTGGACGTCGAGGATTCCAGCAAACGAGCCTTGTGATGGAGGGCTGGGTACCAGCTACAGCACAGGGTCCTTGGCCGCTGGCAATCGATGACTTTAAAAATCAAAAAATTTTCTATGCTATCTGGAACTGCAGCAAACGAACAAGTTTTGTCTTAATAACACAGTGTAACTCCACCTGATGTTGAAATGATCTTGCCTAATCCAAGGAAAAAAAAAGCCTTTTCGTCGTAATGATTCTTTAACTTCTTCCGTTTTTCGGAGCCACTAGATATACATCTCACACTCTCTTCGGCTCGCTTCTCCCATTCCTCGTCGTTTATCTGGCTTTTTTTTTGAGAGCAACCGATGCGCATGATGGATTTCTCCATGCTGGCCTGGTCGCAGTGAGCGTGTTCAATGACAGCAAGAAGCATTGACAAGCAAATCTCTTTTCAGGGATTTCCTGATGGTGTCTGAATCTGTTCATGCTGAATATTGGTGGATGACAGCTCGTTTCGCAGATTCTACCAGTGACATAACCGCACAGCAGAAAGCTCGCATTCTCCTCTTGTGCATGTCGAGGAGAGGAAGCATAAACGATTAGACGTCCTTAACTCCCGTTTCGTCGCATGTTAAAATTAATTTTCATTATGCAACAGTGCATGACAGATATCAGGGGCATCGTTAGCACACATTTAAGGTCTTGAGGTGGCAGGTCTTTTTCCCCCAGACGGAGCACCAGCAGAGGGCCGAAACCCCGGCCGCTTGCTGAGTCTTCTCTATTCCCCTTATGATGACTCCGCCGCTCGCATCCTTTAAGAAGACAGAGGGTTAGCGTTGGTTTCGACAAGGTAAACGGGTGTATGCGCGCGGGCGAGCCAGAGGCGGGCGGTGAAAGGAGTCGTGGACGAGGCGTGGGGAGTACCCGGAAGCTGGGGCAGGGCGAGTGGATAGAAGATAGGGAAATTAAAGGGTATTGAAAGAAGAAGTTAAGTGAGGTGACAACTGATGGA
>NC_051417.1:8831705-8831774 GCF_015228065.2 Penaeus monodon
ATTTTCTCTCATCTTCTCGTCGCATTAAACTGAAAGTAATTAGACCGTCAGTTATGCTATTTACCCTGT
>NC_051417.1:8831868-8832016 GCF_015228065.2 Penaeus monodon
CAGTGGGCTAAAAAAGAAAGAAGGGATGGTACCTAAAAAGAAGGAGGAGATGGGGGAAGGGACACGGAGGGGGGAGGGGGATGTGGGGTTAAAGTGTAGGGAAAGGTGATCTTATGAAAAATCTAGGAGTAAACGTGGGTGGAAAGGT
>NC_051417.1:8832325-8832843 GCF_015228065.2 Penaeus monodon
CGTGTTGTCATTTTCAGAGCGATGGTAACAGCAGCAACATCACATCATCACAGCTGCCATTCACAAAAAAAATAGTTAATGTCATTATCATATTCTTTCATCACCATAGTAACCATTATCATAACTGCTAGCATGAGTGGGATAGTAAAATCAGATATTTTGGCATGACTTAGACTATATCCCATCACATTGAGTTGTAAAGGTATATATTAACTAGCAGGTTGTGGTATTAAGCTGTAAGTACGTACACTGTACGGTGAAGGGTATACCTATATCATACCTTAATAGGAAGTTATAAGTTTTTAAATCATATAAAGGGATCATTAGAAAAATACATTTGGAGAGATAAATGTATTGTAATGTTGTGTGCATTCTACATGACACAAAATTTGGTTTAATGTAAAGTGAATTTATAACAAGACTAGCAATATTAACATATAATCAATATCTTCATGGTTAACAGGATAACACTGTTATAATCATATTACCCCTGGTAGTATTAGCAGTAGTGGGGGGGG
>NC_051417.1:8833183-8833858 GCF_015228065.2 Penaeus monodon
ATTACCCTACTTTTGCGAATATCTATAGCTACTCGACCAAAACACCAAACAAAAAGGGGATTATTTTCAACAAAACAGAAAGCAAAACGACCCGGAAAGTGAGCAGTTGTTCCTCGAAGCCTAGTGTGCCAGATAATGATTGCTCAGACCATCAGAAGATGAAAGATGCTGAGCAGTCTTGCATTTTCTTCTTTTTTTAATTTTCATTTGCCGTAGGGTTTTCGTTGCCTGAGAGGATAGTAGATTGTACGTGATTAAATCATATAAAACAGAAACACATAGTATTGAGAGTAAGAAATATCTAAAACGACACTGATTTTTGAACACACAAAAATAACAGAGTACTGACTTCGATCTCCAAATACACTACAGAAACGATCTAGAACACCTCCTACTGTACCTTCGACCCGGAGCATCGTACAGACGACTACGAACACGACATCGACGGAGTAGGCGACGGGGGGGTGGCGGGGTCTGACCTCGTCTTGGTGTCATAGGCGACCCACAGCGAAAGGCAGGAGTTGACGACCAGGATTTATGAGGGAACCAGGACCTCCACCAGCAGGAAAAACGGAGATACCCATGTACAGGGAGAGGGCGCCACGGGCTGCTGACCAAAACCAGACGTCTGAAGGGCCCGAGGAGAGTTAGGGAAATCATCGTGGTAAGGAAGAC
>NC_051417.1:8834669-8835198 GCF_015228065.2 Penaeus monodon
CCTGCTAAATGCCTCATATTCTAAAATACGTGTTAAAACACCCTTTACGCTCGTACCTCGTACTTTCCGATCTGCGTCACGTTCGTCTACATTGAGTGTGTGTGGAAGAAGCGTCCCACGCATTATTTGTCAATCCCATCTCGTTATTGTCATAGTCCAATTTTGACGTCCGCCTGTCAAAGAGAGACACCGTGAGAGATGATAGCCTGTGGAAGTGTTCGTGTGAAAGCGATGTGGATGAAGATGCGAGATTCCCACACGGGCGAGATGCGGAAGTTTCGAACTACCATATTCCTCCGGAATGACTCCGACGTAGCTTTATCCACTTCACTCATACCAGTTCTTGCCGGGCAGGGAGTAGTTCGGAAGCATGTTAGCAGGAACCCACGAAAACTATTAATTCATAAAATGTGGAAATAGATGAGGTTATATGGATTTCATACTTGGTTTGTTCTCAATTTCCTTATTATCTAAATTAATATGTGTATGTGTAGACACGCATTCTATACGGCTGTGTATGTATTGTACC
>NC_051417.1:8836044-8836970 GCF_015228065.2 Penaeus monodon
GCTCCTACCTTTATGACAATATATAAGGCCCAGCAAAATAAACAACAGCTTACCGCGGAGAGTTTAGGCGGCCATTGTGCCATGGAGAGGGCGTTGGGATATTGGGTTTGCATGCCATTGAAGTGTGGATTAAGGAACATTATTTGCGTTGTTTATACGGGTCTTTTGAAGCCTTCTACTGTTGTCAGCAAATTTTTTATGCAATGAAATTAAGGGTTATACATAATACCGCAGTGCTCTTGGAATAAAGAAACTGTAAAATATATTAATGAATATAAAACTGTTATCATATCACGCAACATAACTGTTTAAGCAAATCACAAATAGCAAGTAATTCCCACTGATAGTAAATAACTTTTATCTCCACAGTTCGTATTGTCTAATTATATATTATATAATGTAAGAGCAGTAAGTAACAGAAAATATCATATCGGGTTTCATTTACTTGCAGGCAACGTGCACCACAATTGCAGCTTCCGGATATCAACACTATAGAGTTTTAGGGAATCTCAACGCAGGCTTGAGTTTATCTGAGAGCAAATTAGTATTCAGACTATTTTGTCAATTGGGTAAAAAAGAAATCAAGTTTTGATAATTGATCTGATAACAATATTGCTATAGTTAGGATGATAGTTATGAGTGCTAACTGATGATAATAGTAAAGGGGGGTCATCCATTTTTTTTTTAATCGCTAGAGTTGTAGAGCAAAAGATAGAAAATGATGAGCTCTGCCATAGGATCTCCAATTTATCGTCATTTTTTATGGTTACCCCCCCCCACCCCACCACCATGGGCGTACGGTATGTATACGCAAGAAATTTTTAAAAATGGGTGACCTCTGCAACAACAATAATGTAGTGAAGATATAGCAGCAACAATGATGGATGGTGTGATGAATAAACAAAAGATTCCTCCTCATCGGTACG
>NC_051417.1:8837355-8837959 GCF_015228065.2 Penaeus monodon
AAAATACATTACTACCAGAAAGTTTAATGACCTTTTTTACTATTCTTTATCTTTTAAAACAAACGTATGATACATCAGGACTATTATACAATACTATTCTGCCACGCGTTACATGCTCATTATAAAAATATCAAGTTAGGTTTGCTATATTTCGTTTAATGAGGCATAGAAAAAATGGGGGGTATATTTAGTATGTGAATCTGCTTCTCATCTTCTTTATCACCATGATTAATATTTTAAGAAAGAGATTATAAAAAAAGCAGACTTACATTTTCGTTTGTCGACAGATCGGAGAAGAAAAAGTGGGTTATAACTTAAGGATTACTCTCTGTCAGTCTATTCTGCAGGACCCAGTGTATTTTAGTTTGAAATCTTGGTGTCTAAATTCACCCAACCTGTAGGTTAATGCTGTTAAGTAAACCGTATCAGTGATGGACTGCTTTGATTATTGATGTATTACTATTCATCTTTATTTTATTATCATTGTTAACACAATATCAACAAAATAATATTACTCATCATTATTACCACATCACTACTAGAAGATATTTTACCATTGCTTACAACGAAGATTTCAATATACACTCGCTAAAAAAATGTATCT
>NC_051417.1:8838747-8838908 GCF_015228065.2 Penaeus monodon
GATAGGGGAGCGTGGCGGCGTGGGAACATGAAAAACCAAAGGTATATATATTTAAAAACCCTATAGAAAATGTTGGTGGTAGGTGGCATTTCAAGCTATAACCGGAATCTATATAGGGATGTACATGTGCTCTGGTGTTGTGTGGGGGGGGGGGCGTGTGC
>NC_051417.1:8839028-8839330 GCF_015228065.2 Penaeus monodon
AATTTCTTGTGAGTGTGTGTGGTGTGTATGTGTATATACATCTTCTTCTTTTTTTTTTTTAGTTTTTTAAAAATAGTTTAAAATGCGGCCTTGGGAAAACTAAACCTCGGGGGAGGGGGGTAACTGCCCCCCCTGGAGAAGGGGGGGTGTCGTTCGTATCATAACTGTTAAGTCAGAAAGAAAGAGTCGTTTTTGATTTTCGAACTTGTGAATGCACTTAGTCATGCCATTAGTACCGGTGCACATTCGATTACATCCTTGATAATTACCTTTTTGCTTAATACAGTAGTAAGCATGCTATC
>NC_051417.1:8839510-8839983 GCF_015228065.2 Penaeus monodon
AAAGAAGAAATCGCAGTCATTTACTTGTTGAAGGTAAGGTTGCAGTGGAAGACCCGCGTATGTATTCCTTCCCATGGTACAGAAAGTTGTCAGGGTAAGGGCGTGGAAACAGGAACACCGATCCACGAACAGACGCGTGGAGGCACATACGGAGGCAGTCCTGTAGGCCGTATAATGGGAATAGTATGTTAAGTGATATTTTTGTTCATGAGTGTGGGTTTCTTTGTATGTATAAGCTCCATGAGTATTAGTATGGTAGGTTGAGAGAATAGGTATGTCATATGTAGTTTTAATTTGTATATTAGGGATATAGGTATTCTTCATGAGTATAAGTATGTGCAGCGAGTTATAGAGATTAAGTATTTAATGAGTATGTGTAGTTTTACCTAATGTGTATAAGTAGTGAATGGGTATTTTCTGGTATAGGTATGTATCCTGCGTATAGGTATGTTTCATGATCATAGTTATTACAG
>NC_051417.1:8840206-8841006 GCF_015228065.2 Penaeus monodon
CCTATCTACAAAAAAATGAATTTAATGAGATCAAAGCAGCAGACTTTGCATGACTGCGTGCCTGTAGTGCCTGTATGGAGTGGATATATGTCTCATGCAATGTCAAACAAAAAAATGCATAAAAGGAATACAAGAAATAGTTCTCCAACATAATTACACTTCGTTCATAGTGTATATGTTAGCATACGTCCTGTTCACGTAATAGATAATTGGTGTCTTCCAAGAACGGGTGCCAGTTAGGCCTCATACGGTGTCTCCAGTCGTGTAAGTTTAGCTGAACCCAGAATATGAATTAGCTGTTTGTTTAAACGAGGACTTCCTTTTGCAGCAAACTTAGATATCAGTTGGACTGTTAATATTTTAACTGGCATCATTTCTTTATCCTTTTTACCTATCTCTAATCCATCTATCATCTGTACCTGCAAATTTCTCTACTTCTTTACTGTCATTCTCTATCTATCTATCTCTATTCAGTTAGTTTTTATGACTCGATATTCTTTAATGTTCGCAGATACCTTTTTTTCCTTTAAATGTATGCAGTTCAATGTCACCCAGCGAAATAGCCTAACCGGAACGTTCTACAGTTACCCCACAGCATATACGCTTCTTTTGTTTTCTCCGTAATTACAGAGAATATTAGATACCAGGAGAAACATATATCAAATTTGTTTAACGAAGTAATAGTTACACTGTTGTAAATAAACAAACTTGGATGAATTGAAACAGATAACGAGATAGTTAGTGACAAAAAGAAGAAGAAAACTGAATTCCTGGTTACATGAAATAAACTCGAAAAACAT
>NC_051417.1:8842257-8842975 GCF_015228065.2 Penaeus monodon
ATCATATAAACTCGTAAAGCACTTCGGTGTTTGCGTTTAAACTCTGACAAATCCAAACCAAATCGTTCCAAACTTTTCTAAATATTCCATAAGCACTATTAATCCACCAACACCTGTACGGCACCAAAAAAACGCATTCCGACCTCTCTTGATGGAGATGCTGGAGTCCAGCTTCGATCGACGTCGAGTGCGTCATCATCGCAGAAGCGGGAGCGTGTGGGTCGATGGAACGCGCCACTCGCGCCCCGGCCTTCTGACGTAGTCTCAGGGGCAGTAGGTGTTTTCCAAGACACGACGGAACCAGCGACAGACCTGTGTGGTTTCTAGTTAAAGGTCGCGTATACCAGTGATATTTCCTGGGCCAATTTATAAGAGAATATCAGTTTTCCGTTGATTTTGAGTACGTCTGTGAGTTTTTTATGTCGTAAAACCATGCCAAACTTTCTGGTCGTATCGCATGTGCCCGATTGGTTTTATTGAATCTGACAGCTAATTTACACGGATTATTTGTTATTTTTTGGATCACTTATCGGAGTCTTTACTTACTATAGGTGGGCCTCCCGTTGAGACTCGTATAGACACCGCCAGCTCCATTGAAGGTTAGCAGTTGCCATCCGTGGTGACAAATGGTGATGAAATTGCTAGAATAGAAAACGTCTAGTTTATTACCAGACAGAACAGTACAAGACAAAAGGCGTTAGATTTTGAATTGTTCCAG
>NC_051417.1:8843021-8843200 GCF_015228065.2 Penaeus monodon
GGTTTAATATTCATATACTCTAGAATGTTTATACCATATCTCATAAACAGAGTGGATATGAAAAAATGGAGGAACAAAAAAAAATAACGATTATATGGAACAGACAGAAGACATGTAAAAAAAGAAAAACACTGAAAATACATGGCATCGAATGTGTTGAAGAGACATATGGAAAATGT
>NC_051417.1:8843271-8843383 GCF_015228065.2 Penaeus monodon
CGAATCAGATGAACACATAAAAGAAGAAATATAATAACCACTAAACTATTCCAAGCAAAGTAGATATCAGACGAATACAAAAAAATATATAATAACATATATAACACAGAAA
>NC_051417.1:8843623-8844176 GCF_015228065.2 Penaeus monodon
TCCTACAAACACTTTACACGGAAAACTAACGATTCAGATAACGGACCAAAAAAAAAACACACACGGTAAGGTAACATGAAATCTCTGACCTATCATTGAGGCACTTGCGCCCCAGAAGTCGCAGTCTCTAATAACTCATTTTAAAACTGTAACCAATACTCTTCTTATTGTCATGCGGCATATCCATGTTACAGGCTGAGAGGAAGTTCATCTGGAGATCGTTGTCTCTCTGGGGGGGGGGGGGGGACCCGGGGCACATCTCCTGAAGTTCTCGAAGAAATCTTCAATTCGTCATAATATCTTGCGGTGGGTGGACGCCGGTCTTCGCGCTTTCTTCGTTGCAAAGGGCTGCGCCACGAAATAAAAAAGTTAATGATAAAAGAAGTTCAGTGGACTAAAAAAGCACAGAGCGAGCAATCCTCCGACCAAAATGCTTAAGTCTAACCGTGATTAATTTGGTGTTATCATTCGTAGGTACAAAAAAATCGACAAACTGATAGCTGGATCAGTTCAATTTACTAGCATGTTTTTCGTACTTTATCAGCTACAGTTT
>NC_051417.1:8845138-8845211 GCF_015228065.2 Penaeus monodon
TGAGATTTAAACTAGAACGAAGTCATCGCATTCGTGGTTTCCTCTCAAAGTGAGAATTAACTTGCGTAACTAT
>NC_051417.1:8845312-8845415 GCF_015228065.2 Penaeus monodon
CGATTACATTTATCTTTATCATACACATCATATCATAATATTCTACTCTCTTTAATATCTCGCTCGCCTCCTAGCTAGACCTGCCCTGCGTTCCGTTGGGGCC
>NC_051417.1:8846679-8846889 GCF_015228065.2 Penaeus monodon
ATATCCGCATGGCAGTGGAATTGGTTGGGGGATGTGACCTCACTTCCTGAACCCCAGAAAAAAGCAGCTGTTTAGCAGATGTTTACCCACAGCTTCAGCATGCCCAGCAGGAAGCCAGGGCGAGAAGTAACCGGGGATGGCCGGAGGGATCAGCTCTTGACCCACGCGTACTTTCCTCCCTTCGCCTGCTACAATGCCACCACACTAAGT
>NC_051417.1:8847415-8847709 GCF_015228065.2 Penaeus monodon
CACTCAGACTGACAATTAACTCCTTGTGATTTTGCAGTTATTCACAATTTTTTTGGGCCCCTAGCGGGAACATAGATGACATTTATTTCTGACCTAGGATGACCCCTCAGATCGCCCTCCGCCATCAAGGTCTACCTCTCGGCCCTTCGGGGGATGCGCCACCATTTCAGCGCTTGCTCCCAGACCATCGTACCATGTTTATTTATTTGTGTGTGATCTTTCAACAGTAGAGAGTCAAGCCTATCATTGCCATCCACCAGTTCATTACTATTAAAGCACTCACAGCCTTTTACA
>NC_051417.1:8847751-8849658 GCF_015228065.2 Penaeus monodon
AAACTAACTGAGGATAAGATAAGGATACTTAGAATACTCAGAATACCCACTTATACTGTCCACCCTAGGAGTTTCCGAAGCTTGAGCCAATCATTCTGCTAATACATCTAACTGTGATTGGTGCATTAAGTCTGCATTAATGGTTTGTTTTTGTCCGTTTTCCCACTTCTGGCAATGGATGTGCATGTGCTTTACAACTGTACCTTATTTCCGGGTGATGTAACCATTCTGTCCTGCGAAGTGAAGCTGACTGAAGACTCAGTAACAGTTGATTCAGAGGCAAGTTGAGACGTGATGCCAATTGATGAGGTGGTTGTTCTAGCTTCAGAAACACGCTGTGAAGTGAATTCATTAGATGGACTGGTGGCACTTGCTTTAATGATGCGCTGTGAAGTAACCTCATTTGATTGAGTGGTGGCACTTGTTTCAAAAACGTTTTGTGAACTAAATTCATTAGCTGGATTGGTGGGACTTGTTTCAGAACTATGTTGTGAGGTGACTTCATATGATCGAGTGGTGGCACTTGTTTCAAAAGCACTTTGTGACGTAGCCTTTTTTGATATACTGATGGCACTTACTTCAGGGGCACGTGATGAAGTGATGTCATATGACGAGGTAAAGACACTTGCTTCAGTGGAGTTTATCGATGGTTTGCTTATTCCTGTATCAGGGACACGAGGAGAAGTGACCTCATACCAAGAAGTAGTAACATCTGCTTCATTTGTGAGCCGGTCAACCGGGTCTTTCCTTCCAGCAGCGGGGCGTGGCGCAGCATCAGTCGCAGGGAAAGAATTACTATCTGTCACCTCTAAGTCATTTTCAGGATTAGGCATGGAGTTGCTGACGGCTGTTGCTTGCTGGCTTTCTGTCGATTCTTGGTAGTCTTTCTCGTCATTCTCCAGCATGCTATGCCGGTCCTCTAACCCTCCTTCAAAAAATCCTCCTTCGCGGCACTCAACTATATCTCCATGAATGGTTATACAAGGGCAACTTGTAAGGGATTCACGTACAATAAGATGAATAGAGTCAGCAATGATCGGAAATGCCTCGTAAGAAGAAGTAAAATTACCCGACTTTGCATAACAGTCTCCCATCCTCCATAGAAAATCATCCCACTCGATCGGTCCCTGGTGCTCATAGCACGAGGCCATGTAGTCATTCAGAATAGAGGGGCAGTCCAGACATACATCCCACTCATAAAGATTTGCAGGAATGTCCTGTTGCCTATTGCTATAATATTCAAAATACACCTGTCGGGCATTAGCACAGGAGAGACCATCGACACCACACCGACTTAGGTTGTACAGTTCCACAAGCCTCATACTGTTGTCGCTAACAGCGGAGATGGAGAGCTGAGTGAGCATCTCATTGAGCAGCTTCCTGCAGTTGACCCTGTTCTGGTTGCATACTGTTACAGCAGGGAACTCCACTTGTGTCTTGTGCAGGAGGTTGACCTAGAATTAGGAACAAGAAACTGAGGGGAATCGAGGGGACTCTTCAAATGTATAGTTATGATCAGATATAGAATAATCAATGGTATTTCCATTAAATATTGCAACATTATTAAATGTATGCAACATCTAATGTGCATCAGACATTCTATCTAGCACATATTGGAAAAAAGGATGGATACCATGAAAGTTGAGAGGTGAAAAGGAGAGCGTCATTTTTAAAATGAAATAATTTGAGGTTCAAGGCTTATATGAAGTACTTTAATTGAGAGATTTATAATATAAAAGAGGAAGCAAATGTTTTTAAAAAGTAAAAAAGGGAGATGGGTAATTGATGCAAAATGTGAAGGTACAAGATATAACTGAGACAAGAAAAAAACTATTAAAGAAAGCAACTCAAAAAGGAAAACAGAAAACCTTCCAGAAAGAGTAACAGAAGAAGGAAGAATAAAGACC
>NC_051417.1:8850320-8850652 GCF_015228065.2 Penaeus monodon
TCATGTGAAATAAAATAAAAAGTAACTCCTTTTCTTAAAACTTTCTAATGAAAAAAAAAGAGTCAACTGCTAGGGGAAAAAATATGAAGTCTTCCGAAATTGAAAAGTTAAGAGAAAAATGGCTATCCCCTGATGACGACTACGTAGAAAAAAAACAAAGAAAGGTTGGTAGATATGATATAAGAAAACGGAAAAACCGACAGCACTGGAAAGCAACAGTACATAACCAGCGGCAGACGAGGGCCAAAAGCGAACGCTGCCAAACCTAGCTGAGTATTTGAGGTGCGGCTTACCTCCCACAGAAATGATAGATATGCATCAGAATGAAAACA
>NC_051417.1:8851609-8852293 GCF_015228065.2 Penaeus monodon
TTTTTTTTTTCACAGTCCGTATGAAAAGCAAACCCAACATATCAGTAAATTACACTGTTAAAAAAATATAAGCTGTGCCAAAAAGTAGGAAAATAAAATTCATAATGATAGCAAGAAAGAAAATTATGATAATTGTGAATAGTAATTTTTAAAAATAATGAAAAGGATAAGGATGATAACAACAATATCATTAATGATCAGTAGATGTAATAATACTTTCTTTCTTATCATATCTGTTTATCATTCTTATTAAAGCTCCCGCTTCTCAAAGCATCAATTACCTAAGGCATTCCCCCACCTTAAATACATAACAAATAACATTAGAGAAACCTTACCATTCTCACTAAACTATATCTTACTGCAAACTAGACACCAGAGCGTCCCAGCGGTGCCTCGCCTCCTACTAAACTGCAACGTAACACATTTGTGAATGACCCAGTACACTCCCGCACAACGTGACGGCACACACACCCACAAACACAATAAAGTCATCGTGTTTATGTGTTCGGTTAGGCTTTTGTAGACCTAATGGGCGTCATTAATCATTCTAACAGGTTAGGTTTAGTCAGGTTAATGACTTGATTGTTTCATGCTCTTATTGACACTTTCTGACTTGGCGACCGTAGAATGGTAGTTTGCTGTTCATGGAAGATATGAGGAAAGATTGAATAGATGGCATACCCA
>NC_051417.1:8853200-8853919 GCF_015228065.2 Penaeus monodon
AAATAACTTGGGAAGCGGGCAGCCTTTCCATTCAATAAAAAAAATCCTCATAAGGCTAAGGTATTCACCCCGATAATCACCTTTTCTTCTACATCTTCTTATTGTTGGCTTAGTGTAGAATTGACCCGAAATATGTATTCTTGAGGAAATATGAAATATGTATTCTTGAGTAATTTAACTAATAGTTGCAATTCTCTTAGGAATGTGTAACTGTGTTCAAATTGCGTGATGGCTGTAAAAGTGCTTTATTGATAATGGTGTTGCTGACCATAAAGGCATAAGTGGCATTTGGAACTCGCAGCATTTACATAAAAGGTAGGAATGGTGCGTTATAACTGTAATATACACTATATTGCAAAAGAATGTTTGAATCGATACCTTTTCTTTCTTCCGTGCGCCATTATTGTACCGGAATACTCATTAGTTATAATAGAAGTACACGTGATGTGACATTTAGCACTGGATAATGATAATTTCATGTACTAAAATATGCGTATTTTCCGGGAGGGCCGTCAACATTGAGAAGTAAAGAAAGGTCGTTCTCTCTGTTTTTTAACACATAGCTCACACCAATAAGTTCAGAAATCAAACATCGACTGCCATAAACCACAAAGTAAATAGAATACGATACAACTTAGCATCAAACAGCACGGGATCAGCGACCTGGCAACACAACAAAACCCAAACATTTCTCTGGAAGATCTTTTACATGACAGACG
>NC_051417.1:8854125-8854641 GCF_015228065.2 Penaeus monodon
ATCTTTTGATAGAGTATATAGATGGTTAGATATATGTTGATATTTTGGGTAATTGTATATAAATACTTGATTACTACGGGTAAGTTCGTGCAAGAGCCCTGCTGGTTGTTCATGCCAAGGCCATCCGGGAGGACCGCCCGAGGTGCCATCCGCCCTCTGTCGGCTGCTAGGAACTGAACCTGAGGAATAGAATTTGATTGAGCTTATGTTTTTCGACCATCATTCATATCATCTATAACTTTGTCCTCTATATTAACTAATGTTAATGGCGTACTTACCTATGTGTAATTTGCAATAACACTTATCTGTCTCGCATTACCCGCGTGTCCACAACCATGATTAGGAACCACAGGGGCCGAAGAACTAACCCTTATGTCTTTTTTTATAGAAATATACATTATTTATCATTCCGTATTTGAAATTTACGCATTTATTTCTGACCCCGAGGTACTTGTCAAAAGCTTTGATGAAATATAAGTACACTAGCCCACTTCTTAGTTTTAAGTCCCGTTTTTT
>NC_051417.1:8854675-8856915 GCF_015228065.2 Penaeus monodon
TCACAGCGTTTCAGGCTTTGGGATAAACAAGATATACTTTGCAGAAGTTATTTTGTCCAGTGTTTATTTCATTTTCTCGGTCTATACATCGGGCATGTTTTTCTTCTTACTACCCTTTCCAGCATTTTTACGATGTAAGACATCAGCGTAGCTGGTCTCTATTTTTTGCATACCTTTGTATCCACCTTTAAATATAGGAATGTTTCCCTCCTTCAGTTTAGACATCCCCTTATCTAAAGAGTTCCCCCCCCCCCCTAGATTTGCTATGGTTTCTTTCGAGTTAAAGTGATATACAGTAGTTTCATTTAATGAGTTTGCTTAAGCGTCTTTTGATGCTATAGCGACGTATCCTTCATTGGAATTTGCACCGTTGAGACCTAGAGTTTCATCAGTAATGCAGTAGTTCTGATATGTTGTTCAAGGGTCTGTTGTTAATGACATTAACTGGGGTGTATCACAAAGTTCAACAACTGGCAATTCCTCATTCGGCATTATCATCTGATGTTTTTTTGCACTGCGACTGAGCTATACATTTGCTTTTTTTATGGTCCCTCTTTATTGTCTTTTTTATGGTGCCTCTTTGTTCAAGGGCCTGTTATTAATGACATTAACTTGGGTATATCACAAACTTTATCACACTGTATTTTGATGAGTTCAACAACTGGCAACTCCTCATTCGGCATTATCATCTGATGTTTTTGCACCGCGACTGAGCTATACATTTTTTTTTCTTTGTTGTCTTTTTTCACATAGCCGCTTTTTGCTTGTTCGTAGTCATTTTATTGTTCTCGTTTTTCACCCCTAGTTAGTACTTCCATGACACTGGCTTCTGACACATCGTCATAGCTTCGTTTTTTTCAAGACTAGTCTCTTTCTGCATCAGATTTATTTAATCGCTTATTTTTTATTCTTTAAACTTTCCCGTAACATACTCATCAGCCTTGCATAAGACTCCTTTCTCTACATATTCACATTAGTAACAGTTTCCCTTACACAGGCGTGACATATCATTTCTTTTAGCTTTATGTTTAAAGTATTTCTCAAATGCAGAACTCTGTTATCCTTCCTTTAGAGTTACAGGTGCCGGTCAAGGTCACTCTGTATTCCACCCCCCCCCCCTTTCATTTTTGGACACTTACAGTCGATAGAGAGCAATACAGCAGCATGTCTACTTATAATGATTAACTGCTACGATAATTGGTTAATAAGTGATTAATAAACGGTAAATATTTACAGCTACTTTGTTTTTCAAGCTTATTCCATACTCTGAGCAGAAGATATGGTATAGATGTATTTTACTGTCCTGCCTATTATTTCTTCCCCGAGAGGCTATCAATGATTATAGGGAGATTCTTGACCCCTTCTCATAATTTCATTCCTGAAACATAACGCCACCGAAGAAAGGCTTCACATCAGCATGCTTGGGAAATGAAACAGCATTACGTTATATAGTTAATAACAAATGTGAACGTGTATATATACCAAGTGTAATAATAATAATATAAAACATGAACTTTCACTTGAACATGTTTTAACTTTGCATCAATATATTAGAAATATGAAACGAAGTATTACGAAATATAGTATTATGGTACAGCGTAGGTTTGTATAACAAACAGGAAAGTAGCAATTGTGATAGTTGTACAAGGAAAATAATCGTGCGATATGTCTTCTTACGGGTCTGTCAATTAAAACACTCAGAAGTCATATAATCTTTGGAATATATTGATTAACTATAACAAACGCAGAAGAAGAAAAAAAGTCATAGGCATACAGCCACAGACTCCGCGTTTCTTTCAATGGGAAAGATATTATCCTCGGTTGCACGTGGAATGATGTTTTCAAGGTATGTTGTTTGTGTGTCGCAAAGGTAGTCTCACAAATTCTGCTTTCATAAGCGTAGGAAATTCCTCGTTAACTAACTCCATCGCGTTACCCTGGAAGGTAAGATTTATTGCCCCCATTCAGAAGGTAAAATAAGCATTATTGATTTGTCGAATCAATAACAAATGTGTAAAGAATTAATACTAACAAACCATTAGTAAATAAGGGACGAGGTACTATTCTATTTTATATTAATTACAGTTATAATTTTGGCTTAATCATCATTGGAAAACAGTGCAGTTTTTATTTTCTATTAGAATTTAGTGCATTCGGAGGTCATCGATAGGTCATAGTCACTATGCTAACAAGACACGCCGTTGATCTTTTGTGACCACTTCAACTTGGATACCTTTGTA
>NC_051417.1:8857318-8858501 GCF_015228065.2 Penaeus monodon
GTGGCGCGAGCAATTTTCCCAAGCATGTACGTCATCCATGAATTCACGACCAAGAGTACAAAACATATAATATTGTATTTCAAGTGAAGAATCACAGGCTAATATAATATGCATATAAATTGTCTATGAACTGGAGAATCACAAATTAATACTCATATTAGTTAGAAGGACCAGTTGCGGTAAAAGTGCAAAAATGCAATATGGCTGGACACTTGTCTGATTTTTATTAGTGTTCAAGAAGCAAATTATGCTAGTTTATGCGAAGAAAGTATTGCTGCGCGTAATGGTGGACGAAATTTGGCATTCTGGAGACCTGGTGACACTGATGAAGTGTATAGCTACGCCGATTACAATTTTTCAGCCTCAAGGAATTATGAACACATAAATAACAAGATATTTTCTCATAATCATCCTTTGTTACCATTAATATTACGTGTCTGCAAAAGGAATAGGAAATGGTAGTTATCAAGTCACTGTTAAGAATACTGGAACAACTATTCTTATTGTCCCTAACGATAATTGTATTTTGAAACGTGGATCTTCATACAAAACAAACGCACGAGCAGAAAGAAGTAAAAGTCGATAGATATTCTCGCAAAGTTAATAAATTACTTACATGTAAATGTATGCCTGATATTGTATCATAAAGTGAGTGCTTTTGAGTTTGGCCAAAGGAGTGAGTGCGTTTGACTTTGGCCAAAGGAGTGAGTGCGTTTGAGTTTGGCCAAAGGAGTGAGTGTGTCTGAGTTTGGCCAAAGGAGTGAGTGCGTCTGAGTTTGACCAATGGAGTGAGTGCGTTTGAGTATGGCTAAGTGAATTAGTGCGCCTGAATTTTGCGATATGTGTGAGTGCGTTTGAGTTTAGCCAAAGGAGTGAGTGCGTTTGTGCGTGGCCGAATGCGTGTTCCCTGTTTATGTGTAATCCACGTATTAAACTGAATTTCACCTATAAATTTCAGTTTAACAATCAAAAGTCCTTTTATAAATTACTGACATAATTTCGTTTCATTACTTAACCGTTCCATTAGTTACTGTGTTATATTACATGTCAAATAAAATACATCCTTTTATACCTGAATTGTATTGCTTCTCATTAGCATTTGCACGTTTGTTATTACGGTTTAACACAAAGATATATATTAGCAACGGTAAACAGCTCTGCATGGCATATTGCTGTTATTTTC
>NC_051417.1:8858841-8859053 GCF_015228065.2 Penaeus monodon
CTATCTCCAGCTACCAGCCACTGCTTCTTGTCGAGTAAGCAATCAAACATTCCCCCAACTTTTGACATAGTCATCACGATCATCATTGCCATTATAAGCGCTATACATTTTCCTAATACCGTGATAATTGACGGCACATGTTTAATGATCCTGGCGAATGCCTCTTTTCCATTTGCCTTCATTATAGTGTGTTTCGACTCATTCATATCCGC
>NC_051417.1:8860321-8860773 GCF_015228065.2 Penaeus monodon
TCCATCACATATTATCGTACGTATAAAATGAATTGAAAGCTAATGTCTATTTCTTTATGGAATGTCATGATTATTTCCCATATATAATAAGTTACGGCGAGTTAATAACACTTCTCATTACTGTATGTCAAGGAGAGTACTCTTAATGCTTTCCCATTACACCCTATCTATCATCTTGCGGAAACAAAGTTCATCAAATTATCAACAGTATGGACTTGTAATTTGTTCTATTAATGGCATCAAACACGTCAGTTGCTACGGTACAAGTTTACACTTCCACCTACGTCATCTGTTCAGGTAATTACCGAGTAGAACTATTCATAATCGGGGTGATGATAGATGGATATGTTTGGGGAGGTGGGGGGGGTTAGCGTATAAAAACATGTAGACGTTGTCGTGGGTTACAAGTGCTTGTCATTTTTCGTGATCCTCTGGATAATAATATAAAAAAA
>NC_051417.1:8864388-8866149 GCF_015228065.2 Penaeus monodon
CATATGATATATGATATATTCTTGTGAATATTCTGCTCCGCAATAATGGTGATTTTCTGCCTCAAAGTCAAGGGACCTATGATGTTCTTTACCTTTGCGATTTTATACATAATATAAATATTTACTAGCAACAGCACGTCATAACCGTACGGTGTATTTAAATTCCTTTTATTTTCTGGGTTTTTTATTAAAATTAAATGTATAGGCAATGTATTCATACTTGCTTGTGTTTATTATACTCATGATCCCTGGAGTTCCTTTCCTCACATGTTCAATGTTTTTGTTGATATAAAACACGTTCGAGGAAGCCGATTGGAATATTTAATTTGTATTGTGTTTTCGGAGACTTATCGGATTTTTCAATATGACTGATTTAAATCTTAGTGATGCAGAGAAGAGTTATATAGTGGATGGAGTAAAGGTAAGATTTATTTACCGGTAAAATGACTTACGTCGGAAGTGGAGGGATTTTGTATCGCACTTAATTATGAAGTATTTATATAGATTTTTAGATATTTCGGAGAAGGAAAACAATCCTGCTAAGGATGAAGAATGATCATCTTCATATTTTCATAGAAAAGAGAGGTATTCAGGGTAAGAATTGCGCCTAGGACCACGTCGCAAATAAGGACGATATTGGTACCGATGGATTACTTCACTCCGAGCCATGCAGAGACGTTGGAAATGATGAGCAGAAGCCCCCAACGCCTCTTAATTAAGTTCTCGATGATAGGGGAAGGTATGAAGTAGGACAGGATAATAGGTTGGTGGATGAAAGTGAATAGTTTTCACTGAAATATCCCAAGAATTCCATATGTATGGCAAAGGGAGTATACTGCACTGATTAGTCTGTGTCATGAATTGGCATCAATGCAGTTTCATCCACTCAGTAAGTGGCCTTCTTCATGATTATGCGACATCACACACCATCTATTGTATGATATCCCAAACTAGAAAACCTTACATGGGCAAACAAGTTCTTTTTTAAATTTTAGGCTTGTCGAGAAATGTGCAGTTTGCTGTTGCACAGTTATTGTATTGCATTATGTAAGGTTTGTGGATAATACATTATTTTTTATATTGTTTCTATGCCATTAAAATAGGTTGTCATTGATGGCATAACCTAGTATGGTTCAGTTTAATTAATAAATATTTTAGGTTGTTCAGTGATCCACAATTGGGCCAATCCACACTGTGCAGTTACAGGCAGTTCGACAACTTTGCGCGGCCAACAAATGAGAAAGGCAAACTGTGTGGTAAAAACAGAAACGAGTTCAGTCAGCTGCACGCACAGCATCATACCACAAAGTTTCCAGTCTGAGTACTGAGTGGACTTTTTCTTTTATTTATGGCATTCCCATTTTTGTCTGCAAATGATTTCTTATACTGACTGTATTAGCAACTTCTGTCCTCTATGAGAACATCAGCTTAGTGCTTCTATACCATAGAGAGTAGCCAACATTCGTGCTAGCAGTGTATATAGGTAGTGTGATTTTAGCAGTAGCACAGCCCCTGTATTGGCCCATGTACACCTTACAATCCCACAGGGTAGTGTGTACTGTATTCCTTTTTTGTGGAAGTCCCACTCTCCATCCTGGCATGTAAACAGGGAGAAAGTTTGTATAGGAGGTTTCACTCAAATTGATGATTAAATATATGAATACTTAATAATGAGAGGAGTCCCAGTATATGTTTAGAAGAGCTACATGGGTTGATCATCTTGAAGATGATATGCTTGTAGAGGACAAAAAATCTGTCTTA
>NC_051417.1:8867279-8867533 GCF_015228065.2 Penaeus monodon
ATATAATAAAACCTACACAATTTGCAAATCTAAAACATGTAGAACATCACTTCTATGGCAAATCCACTGGCTTTTTGAACTATTTTTGCCATTTCAACCCTTATCGCAAACTAAACTGAGTGGGACGTTCTCTTGTAGGCAGTATGTATACAACTTTGTATTAATTAACCCACTGGATCTAGGTGCCCCCACAGCCTGCACATGGACCAAAAGGCAGGAAAGATAAGCAGACTCCATATTATCCTGCCTTCATA
>NC_051417.1:8867983-8870966 GCF_015228065.2 Penaeus monodon
CTCGGAACATCTAACTGTGCACTTAAAAAGAGATTCCATATTTGGGTATATCTTGGAATAAAATGTCTTTGGTAATGCCATATTTAACGTGGAGTTAGCCAAGGCTGTGGGTGTTCGTTCCACTGTTCTGGACCTGTCGCGGAGGCTGTAAGTGAGCTGTACACTGATGATGGTTCTTGAACATTGTAGTGAGGGCAGCAACGTCCCCCCGCTGCTGCAGGCTTGGTAGATTGTGTTCGCTGCCGGGTTCATCATCTTGAATAATTCTTCTGGCCCTTTCTTGAATCGTGTCCAGAAAAGAGAGATGACTAGTTGCAGCGCCTCCCAACGTGAGTGGTGTGTACTCCAGAAGATAGCATATTTGGACCTTTTACAGAGTCTCTTTGCCACGAGCATTCAACAGCCAAGAAATTCTTCGCAGCGATGACAGTTTTTCAGAAGCCTTTCTTGCTATATGTTTAATGTGTCGCTTGAATGTCATTTTACTTGTTGCGTGTTACACCTTGTATTTTCACTTCAACTTTAGTTCTCAGGCTGACGAGAATCGAAGGTGAGGTGGACATGTGCTTGTGTCCTGCTTAAAAGCATGAGTTGGGATTTATGAAGTGCGAATACCACCTGCCATCTTTTGCCCGAGGCCATAATGTCGTCCAGGCAGGGTGACAGGGTGATGTCGTCCGCAAAAGCTTTCACCTGCAGGATAAGATAAAGGAGGTCGTTGATGTACACATTACAGAGGAGAGGTCCTGGACACACCTGCCATGATTCTTTGTGGGATAGATACCTTGCGCACAGGATAACATTCATGTATCTGTTGTGGAGGCAAGCTTAAAGGAGTGCCAGCAGTTGCCCTTCCACCCGAGGGAGCGGAGTTACACCAACCGGGCTTTGTGCCACACCCGATCGAAGGCACCCTTAATGTCCAGTGCCACGACTAACGTGCGACGCCCCTTATCTAAGGCATTATTACAGGAAGAAGGCATGAGTAGGTTAAGGTCTCAGTAGAACGATTTTTACAGAAGCCAAATTATCTACGACATAAAAGATGCTTCCTACTGAAATGTTCTGTTATTCTCTCTGCTGTGATTCTTACAAGAACTGTACTGAAAGCAGTGGAACCAGGCAGCAGTTTTTACTTCCTTTCTTGTACACGGGAATAACACTGCTTTTCTTCCATGCATTAGATTTTCTTTCTCTAACACATTGATTAAAAATGTTTGTAAGGGGATATGTTAGTTCTTTCACACATCGAAGCAAGCGAGGATATATCAAGTCTGGACCAGTTGCTTTGGACTCATCTACTTTTTTAAGAGTTCAGGGTTTGAAATGGTCATATTGTTGGAGAACTAACCTCTGAGAGGTGGAATTGTCTCCTCTCTTGATTTTCCTTGTGTTTCACTACTACTTACTTCCTATTTGACCATTATTGAGCGCTGTATGGCAAGTATGTGATCTGTAGCTTGTGTAGTGCTCTGTTACTTCGTGTTGGGTTCCGTTTATATCGGAGCCATGCATGATACTTCGCGTCAGATGTGGACTCGTAGCTCTCATATGGAACTCCCTCACTCTGTGCTTGAAGTAGAATGCCAGTCGGCTTTTCCAGCTGACGGTTTGTGTTTCTCCGTAAGACCTTATCCCACTCTTTTCTGCCATAGTTTGTTTTAGTTTTCCCCAGTCTGTTTTCTCCCACTTCCATAAGGTCCGCCCAACGTGTTCGTGTTTGTTTTTTTAATCTTATTTCCATCAACACAGCCTCGTGATCAGAAGTGCCAACGTAGTCCAAAGGGGTTAAGGCCACTCTATTATCAGGTAGGTCCGTAAGCACTAGACCTAAGGAGGAGCCTGAACAATAAGCGGGGGAGTTTACATGTTTAGTAAGGGCGAAAACTGCAAGGAAACTGTCGAAGTTGGTTTGTGCCATGTGTTGATAAAGGGCCCCAACTATATTGATGTGATGATACTCATATCCTATCATTAAGTGGTCGAGGTTGGACGTGAGGTATTCCAGCAACGAGCCTTTTGATGGAGGGCGGTACCAGCTACAGCACAGGGTTCCTTGGCCCCTGGCATCGATGACTTTAAAAATCAAAATTTCTATGCTATCTGGAACTGCAGCAAAACGAACAAAAGTTTTTTCTTAATAACACAGTGTAACTCCACCTGATGTTGAATGATCTTGCCTAATCCAAGGAAAAAAAGCCTTTTCGTCTTTAATGTTCTTTAACTTCTTCCGTTTTTTTCGGAAGCCACTAGATATACATCTCATCACTCTCTTCGGCTCGCTTCTCCCATTCCTCGTCGATTTTATCTGCTTTTGAAGAGCAACCGATGCTGCACTGATGGATTTCCTCCATGCTGGCCTGGGTCGCAGTGAGCGTGTCAATGACAGCAAGAGCATTGACAAGCAAATCTCTTTTCAGTGGGACTTCCTTGATGGTGTTCTTGAATCTGTTCAGCTGAATCTTGGTGGATGACAGCTCGTTTCGCAGATTCTTACCAGTGACATTAACCGCACAGCAGAAAGCTCGCATCCTCCTCTTGTGCATGTCGAGGAGAGGAAGCATTAACGATAGAGCGTCCTTAACTCCCCGTTTTCTTCGCAGTTAAAAATAATTTCATTATGCAAACATGTTGCATGACAGATATCAGGGCAATCGCTTACCACACATTTAAGGTCTGAGTTGGCAGCGTCTTTTTCCCCCAGACGGAGCACCAGCACGCAGGCCGAAACCCCGGCCGCTTGCTGAGTCTCTCTATTCCCTTATGATGACTCCGCTCGCTCGCCATCCTTTACGAAGACAGAGGGTGAGCGTTGGTTTCGACAATGGTAAACGGGTGGATGCGCGCGGGCGAGTCCAGAGCGGGCGGTGAAAGGGCGTGGACGAGGCTTGGGATTCCCCCGGAAGCTGGGGCAGGGCGAGTGATAGAGATAGGGAATTAAAGGGTTGAAAGAAGAAGTTAAGTGAGGTGACAACTTGATGGA
>NC_051417.1:8871054-8871249 GCF_015228065.2 Penaeus monodon
GCTCGCATTAAACTGAAGTAATTAGACCGTCAGTTTATGCATATTTACCCTGTAGGAAGTTAGGAAAGATGGTAGGAGGGGAAGGAGAAAGGAAAGGGTGGAAGAAAGGGGACTTGAAGAATAAAGGGGGAAGAGGAAGAAGGGGAAGGACAGTGGGCTTAAAAAGGAAAGAAGGGATGGTACTTAAAAAGAAGG
>NC_051417.1:8871284-8871512 GCF_015228065.2 Penaeus monodon
GATGTGGGGTTAAAGTGTAGGGAAAGAGTGATCTTATGAAAAATATAGGAGTAAACGTGGGTGGAAAGGTAGAGGAAGAGAGAATGGAAGGGAGAAAGAAGAAGGGAGTGAAAGGAAAAGAAAGAGAGAGAGAGAAGAGAGAGTTTGGGGAAGGGAGAAGGGAAAGGGGGAGAGGAAGGGAAAATTGCAAATCATCCTTTTTTTCCGTGGAATTTCCATGGGTCACGC
>NC_051417.1:8871798-8872108 GCF_015228065.2 Penaeus monodon
AACTGCTAGCATGAGTGGTGATAGTAAAATCAGATATGTGAATGACTTAGACTATATCCCATCACATTGCAGTTGTAAGGTATCATATTACTAGCATGTTCGTGGTATTCAAGCTGTAAGTTACGCTACACTGTACGGTGAAGTTATAACCTATATCATACCTTAATAGGAAGTTATAAGTTTTAAATCCATATAAGGGATCATTAGAAAAAGACATTTGGAGTAGATTAAATTTATTGTAATGTTGTGTGCATTCTACATGAACACAAAATTTGGTTTAATGTAAAGTGAATTTATAACAAGACTAGCA
>NC_051417.1:8872523-8873180 GCF_015228065.2 Penaeus monodon
TTACCCTAACTTTTGCGAATATCTATAGCTACTCTGACCCAAAACACCAAACAAAAATGGGATATTTTCAACAAACCCAGAAAGCAAAACGACCCGGAAGTGAGCAGTTGTTCCTCGAAGCCTCACGTGTGCCAGATAATGATGCTCAGACCATCAGAAGATGAAAGATGCTGATGCATGTCTTGCATTTTTCTTCTTTTTTTATTTTCATTTTCCGTAGGTTTTCGGTGCCTGAGAGGATAGTAGATTGTACGTGATTAAATAATATAAAACAGAACACATAGTATTTGAGAGTAAGAAATATCTAAAACCGACACTGATTGAAAAAAAAAATAACGAGTACTGACTTCGATCTCCAAATACACTACAGAAACGATCTAGAACACCTCCTACTGTACCTTCGACCCGAGAGCATCGTACAGTCGCCTCACGAACACGACATCTGACGGAGTAGGCGACGGGGGGGTGGCGGGTCTGACCTCTGTCTTGGTGTCATAGCGACCCACAGCGTAAAGGCAGGAGTTGACGACCAGGTAGATGAGGAATTCCAGGACCTCCACCAGCAGGAAAACGGAGATACCCATGTACAGGGAGAGGGCGCCACCGAGGCTGCTGACCAAACCCCAGACGTTCTGAAGGCCGAGGAGAAGTTAGGGA
>NC_051417.1:8873914-8874366 GCF_015228065.2 Penaeus monodon
CCTCTAAATGCCTCATATTCTAAATACGTTGTAAACACCCTTTACGCTCGTACCTCGTACTTTCCGATCTGCGTCACGTCGTCTACATTGAGTGTGTGGAAGAAGACGTCCACACGCATTATGTCATCCATCTCGTTCTTGTCATAGTCCATTTTGACGTCCGCCTGTTCAAAGAGAGACACGTGAGAGATGCTTATCCTGTGGAAGTGTTCGTGTGAAAGCGATGTGGATGAAGATGCGAGATTCCACACGGCGAGATGCGGAAGTTTCGATACTACATATTCCTCGGAATGACTCCGACGTAGCTTTATCCACTTTCACTCATACCAGTTCTTGCCGGTGCAGGAGAGTGCGGAAGCATGTTAGCAGGAACCACGAAACTATTAATTCCATAAAATGTGGGAATAGATGAGGTTTTATATGGTATTTCATACTTGTTTGTTCTCCATCCT
>NC_051417.1:8875304-8875865 GCF_015228065.2 Penaeus monodon
CAGCAAAATAAACAACAGCTTACCTCGGAGGTTTCAGGCGGCCATTGTGCCATGGAGAGGGCGTTGGGATATTGGGTTTCACTGCCAATTGAAGTGTGATTAAGACATTTATTTGCGTTGTTTATACTGTGTCTTTTATAAGCCTTTCTACTTTTGTCAGACAAATTTATGCAATGAAATTAAAGGGTTATACATAATAACAGCAGTGCTCTTGGAATAAAGAAACTGTAAAATATATCTAATGAATATAAAACTGTTCTCATATCACGCAACATACTGTTTAAGCAAATTCACAATAGCAAGTAATTCCCACTGATAGTAAATAACTTTTATCTCCACAGTTCGTATTGTCTAATTTTAATTATATAATGTAAGAGCAGTAAGTAACAGAAAATATCATATCGTTTCATTTACTTGCAGGCAACGTTGCAGCCACAATTTGCAGCTTCCGGATCAACACTATAGAGTTTTAGTGAATTCTCAACGCAGGCTGAGTTCTTATCTGGAGAGAAAATTAGTATTTCAGACTATTTTGTCACTTGGGTAAAAAAGAATCAAGTT
>NC_051417.1:8875915-8876119 GCF_015228065.2 Penaeus monodon
GAGTGATAACTGATGATAATAGTAAGGGGGTCATCCATTTTTTTTTTAATCGCTAGAGTGTAGAGCAAAAAGATAGAAATGATGAGCTCTGCCATAGGATCTCCAATTTGATCGTCATTTTTATGAGTTACCCCCCCCCCCACCCCACCACCAGCGTACGGTATGTATACGCAAGAAATTTTTAAAAATGGGTGACCTCTTGCA
>NC_051417.1:8876583-8877019 GCF_015228065.2 Penaeus monodon
CCAGAAAGTTAATGACCTTTTTTAATATTCTTTATCTTTTAAAACAAACGTATGATACATCAGACTTATTATACAATTACTATTCTGCCACGCGTTACATGCTCATTATAAAAATATCAAGTTAGGTTGCTTATATTTCGTTTAATCAGGCATAGAAAATGGGGGTTATATTTAGTATGTGAATCCTGCCTTCTCCATCTTCTTTATTCAACCACATGATAATATGTTAATGCAAGAGATTATAAAAAAAGCATGACATTACATTATTTCGTTTGTCGACAGATCGGAGAAAAAGTGGGTTATAACTTAAGATTATCCTCTCTGTCAGTCTATTCTGTCAGACCAGTGTATTTTAGTTGAAATCTTTGGTGTCTAAATTCACCCAACCTGTAGGTTAATGCTGTTAAGTAAACCTGTATCAGTGATGACTGCTTTG
>NC_051417.1:8877101-8877182 GCF_015228065.2 Penaeus monodon
CCACATCACTACTAGAAAGCTACTTTCTTACCATTGCTTACAACGAAGATTTCAATATACACTCGCTAAAAAAATGTATCT
>NC_051417.1:8877990-8878066 GCF_015228065.2 Penaeus monodon
AAAAAACAAAGTATCATATATTTAAAAACCCTATAGGAAAATGTGGTGGTAGGTGGCATTTTCAAGCTATAACCGG
>NC_051417.1:8878275-8878518 GCF_015228065.2 Penaeus monodon
CTTCTAGTAAAAATAGTTTAAAATGCTGGCCCTTGGGGAAACTAAACCTCGGGGGAGGGGGGTAACTGCCCCCCCCTGGCAGAAGGGGGGGGGTTGTCGTCGTATCATACTGTTAAGTCAGAAAGAGTAGTTTTTGATTTTCGAACTTTGTGAATGCCAACTTATCATGCCATTTAGTACCGGTGCACATCGATACATCTTGATAATTACCTTTTTTGCTTAATAACAGTAGTAAGCATGGCT
>NC_051417.1:8878705-8879095 GCF_015228065.2 Penaeus monodon
CAAAGAAGAATCGCAGTCATCTTACTTGTGAAGGTAAGGTTGCAAGTGGAAGACCCGCGTATGTATTCCTTCCCATGGTACAGAAAGTTGTCAGGGTAAAGGGCGTGGAAACAGGAACACCGATCCACGAACAGACGCTGGAGGCACATACGGAGGCAGTCCTGTAGGCCGTTATAATGGGAATTAGTATGTTAAGTGAATATTTTTGTTCATGAGTGTGGGTTTCTTTGATATGTATCAGCTCCATGAGTATGGGTATGTCTGATGAGAATAGGTATGTATATGTAGTTTTAATTTTATATTTAGTGGATATAGGTATTCTTCATGAGTATAAGTATGTTCAGCGAGTATAGAGTTAAGTATTTAATGAGTATGTGTAGTTTTACCTAA
>NC_051417.1:8879402-8879727 GCF_015228065.2 Penaeus monodon
GCCGCAGACTTGCATTACTGCGTGCCTGTAGTGCCTGTATGCGAGTGGATATATTCTCATGCAAATGTCAAAAAAAAAATGTCATAAAAGAATACAAGAAATATTTCTCCAAACATAATACACTTACCGTTATAGTGTATATGTTAGCATACGTCCTGTTCACGTAATGATAATTGGTGTCATTCCAAGAACGGGTGCAGTTGGCCTCATACGGTGTCTCCAGTCGGTGTAAGTTTAGCTGAAACCCAGAATATGAATTAGCTGTTTGTTTAACGAGGACTTCCTTTTGTCAGCAAAACTTAGATATCAGTTGACTGTATAATAT
>NC_051417.1:8879845-8880180 GCF_015228065.2 Penaeus monodon
AGTTTGTTTTTATGACATAGATATTTCTTTTAATGTTCGCAGATACCTTTTTTTCCTTTCAAATTTATGCAGTTTCAATGTCACCCAGCGAAATAGCCTAACCGTAAAGTTCTACAGTTACCCCCACAGCATATACGCTTTCTTTGTTCTCCTTAATTTACAGAGAATATTAGATACCAGGATAAACTATATCAATATTTTGTTTAACGAAAGTAATAGTTACACTGTTGTAAATAAACAAACTTGGATGAATTGAAACAAGATAACGAGATAGTTAGTGAAAAAAGAAGAAGAAAACTGAATTCCTGGTTACATGAAATAAACTCGAAAAAAAT
>NC_051417.1:8881318-8882183 GCF_015228065.2 Penaeus monodon
AATCCAAACAAATCGTTCCAAACTTTCTAAATATTCCATAAGCACTATTAAATCCCACCAACACCCTGTACGGCACCAAACGCATTCAGACCTCTTTGATGGAGATGCTGGAGGCCAGCTTCGATCCGACGTCGATTGCGTCATCATCGAGAAGCGGGAGCGTGTTGGGTCGATGGACGGCCACTCGCGCCCCGGCCTTCTGCGTTAGTCTCCGGGGCAGGTAGGTGTTTTCCAAGACATCGACGACCAGCGACAGACCTGTGTGGTTTCTAGTTAAAGTCGCGTATACCAGTGATATTTTCCTGGGCCAATTTATTAAGAGAATATCAGTTTTCCGTTTGATGTTGCGTACGTCTGTGATGTTTTTTTATGTCGTAAAACCATGCAATTTTCTGGTTCGTATCGCATGTGCCCTTGATTTGTTTTTATTGAATCTGACAGCTAATTTACACGGATTATTTGTTATTTTTTGGTATTTCACTTATCGGAGTCTTTTACTTACTATAGGTTGGGCCCGTGAGACTCGTATAGACACCGCCAGCTCCATTGAAGGTGTAGCAGTTGCCATACGTTGGTGACAAATGGTGATGAAATTTGCTAGAATAGAAAACGTCTAGTTTATTACACGACAGACCAGTACAAGGACAAAAGGCGTTAGATTTTGAATTGTTTCCAGAAAAAAAAAATAGGTTTAATATTCATATTACTCTAGAATGTATACCATATCTCATAACAGAGTGAATGAAAAAATGAGGAACAAAAAAAAAATAACGAATTATATGAACAGACAGAAGACATGTTAAAAAAAGAAATACACTGGAAAATACACTGGCATCGAATGTGTTGAAGAGACATATGGAAATTT
>NC_051417.1:8882289-8882362 GCF_015228065.2 Penaeus monodon
CTACAACTATTCCAAGCAAAGTAAGATATCAGACGAATACAAAAAAATATATATAACATATATAACACAGAAA
>NC_051417.1:8882609-8883080 GCF_015228065.2 Penaeus monodon
CTGTAAGGTAACATGAAATCTCTGACCTCTCATTGAGGCACTTGCGCCCCAAGAAGTCGCAGTCTCTAATCAACTCATTAAAACTGTAACCAATACTCTTCTTTATGTCATGCGGCATATCCATGTACAGGGAGAGGAAGTTCATCTGGAGATCGTGTCTCTCTGACGGGGCCATCTCCTGGAAGTTCTCGAAGAAATCTTCATATTCGTCATAATCTTCCTTGCGGTGGGGACGCCGGTCTTCGCGCTTTCTTCGTTGCAAGGGCTGCGCACGAAATAAAAAGTTAATGATTAAAAAGAAGTCAGTGGACTAAAATGCACAGAGCCGAGCAATCCCTCCGACCAAAATGCTTAAGTCTAACCGTGATTAATTTGTTGTTATCATCGTAGGTCAAAAAAATCCGACAAACTGATAGCTGGATCATGTTCAAGTTACTAGCATTGTTTTTCGTACTTTATCAGCTACAGTTT
>NC_051417.1:8883889-8883962 GCF_015228065.2 Penaeus monodon
TGAGATTTAAACTAGAACGAAGTCATCGCATTCGTGGTTTCCTCTCAAAGTGAGAATTAACTTGCGTAACTAT
>NC_051417.1:8884064-8884166 GCF_015228065.2 Penaeus monodon
CGATTTCATTTATCTTTATCATACACATCATATCATATATTCTACTCTCTTTAATATCTCGCTCGCCTCCTAGCTAGACCTGCCCTGCGTTCCGTTGGGGCC
>NC_051417.1:8884578-8884661 GCF_015228065.2 Penaeus monodon
CACAAACCGGGATATAAGTTGCCATGCAGTTTCCCAAACGTGTTCACTACTGAAAGTGTGGTGTGTTGTGGTGCTGTATGATA
>NC_051417.1:8885485-8886317 GCF_015228065.2 Penaeus monodon
GTGATCCGCTGGCGGGGAATTTGGGTTGGGGTTGACCTCACTTCCTGAACCCCCCAAAAAAAGCGCTTTTTTAGCAGATTTTACCCCAGCTTCGCTGCCCACAAAAAGCCAGGGCGGAAGTACCGGGATGGCCGAGGATCAGCTCTGACCCCCGTATTTTCCCCCCCTTTCCCTGCTACAATGCCCCCCACACAAAGTCCTATGTTTCTGTTCCAGAAAAAAAAAGAATCAAAAAATCTGATTTTTCCTCGGGAGCTGTCGAAATAAGGGGTTCCTGTAATTTAAAATCGAGCCATTAAGCGAGGGCAGTGCTGAGTTTCGAACCCCGCCTCCAAAAGACTCGCGGTAGTGTGGTAGTTGCGTTTTTTTGGCTCGAAATACAAAAAAGTACCCGTTTCCACGTACCTTCTTTCCCTCTTCCTTCTCTTCTTCTCCAAAATTTTGAAAACCCATATAAAATTATGTCCGTCACCCTTTGGTTTTTTGCGGGGTAAGATTTTTAAGTGCGGACTTCTGTGACAGGAAAGTTTTCTCACTTTCTTACTCTGACTAAGTTCGCTTTACGCAAAATGTGGTACTGTCTTCTCTTTTAAACAATCGAGATTAATTTAAGTATTCATTAAGAATTATTTCTCTTTTTTTAGGATTATGGAATTCACTACAACAAAATAAACGGATTCGGGATTCCCCTCAACTGAAAATTTACCCCCTTGTGTTTTTGCTTATCCATTTTTTTGGGCCCCTAGGGGGAACATAATACATTTATTTCTGACCTGGGAACCCCTCAGATCGCCCTCCCCCATAAAGGTCTCCTCCGGCCCTTCGGGGATCG
>NC_051417.1:8886535-8889129 GCF_015228065.2 Penaeus monodon
CCCCCTAGGATTTTTTCCAAAGCTTGGCCAACTTTCTGCTAACTCTAACTTGTTTGGTGCATTAATCTGCTTATGTTTTTTTTTGTCCGTTTTCCCATTCGGGAAATGGTTGGCATGTGCTTTACACTGTCCTTATTTCCGGTGATGTCCCCATTCGCCCCGGGAAAGTGAAGCTGACTAAAGCTCAGAAAACGTTGTTCGAGGCAATTAACGTGAGCCAATTGATGGGTGGTTGTTCTAGTTTCAGAACACGCTGTAAAGTGAATTCATTAGAGGGAGGGGGGCCTTGCTTTAATGATCCTGTGAAAAACCTCATTTGTTTGAGGGTGGCATTTTTTTCAAAAACGTTTTTGAACTAAATTCTTTAAACTGGTTTGGGGGGGACTGTTTCGGGAACTATGTTTTTGGGGTGATTCAATGATCGAGTGGGGCACTTTTTTTTAAAAAACACCTGTGAAGTGAATTCTTTAGATGGACGGGTGGTAGTTGTTTCAAAGATACGTTGTGAAGTGACCTCATTTGATTGAGTGATGGCACTTGTTTCAAAAGCACTTTGTGACGTAGCCTTTTTTGATATACTGATGGCACTTACTTCAGGGGCACGTGATGAAGTGATGTCATATGACGAGGTAAAGACACTTGCTTCAGTGGAGTTTATCGATGGTTTGCTTATTCCTGTATCAGGGACACGAGGAGAAGTGACCTCATACCAAGAAGTAGTAACATCTGCTTCATTTGTGAGCCGGTCAACCGGGTCTTTCCTTCCAGCAGCGGGGCGTGGCGCAGCATCAGTCGCAGGGAAAGAATTACTATCTGTCACCTCTAAGTCATTTTCAGGATTAGGCATGGAGTTGCTGACGGCTGTTGCTTTGGTTTTTCCTGTCGTTCTTGGTAGTTTTTTCTCGTCTTCTCCCTGCTATGCCGGTCCTCAAACCCTCCTTCAAAAAATCCCCCTTCCGCACTCAACTATTTTCCCATGGGGTTTTAAACGGCAACTTGAAAGGGGTTCAGTACAAAAAATGAATAAGTCAGCTGAGGGAATCCCCTCGAAAGAAAAGTAAATTACCCGATTTTTGAAAACAGTCTCCCTCCCCATAAAAAATCATCCCACTCGATGGGTCCCGGGTGCTCAAGCACAGCCATGTAGTCATTCGATGGGGGGCTCCAAAATACCCCCACTCAAAAATTTGCGGGAATGTCCTGTTGCCTATTTATAATATTCAAATACACCTGTCGGGCTTCACGGGAGAACCATCGACACCACCCCACTTGGTTTACATTCCAAAGCCTCATACTTTGTCGCAACAGGGGAGAGGGAGAGCGAGTGAGCTCTCATTGACAGCTTCCTCAGTTCCCCCTGTTCTGGTTGCTACTGTTACAGCGGGGGAAATCCATTTGTGTCTTTTGCAGGGGGTTGACCTAAATTTTGAAAAAACTAGGGGAATCGGGGGGATTTTAAAATGTTGTTATGATCAATATAGAATAATAAAGGGTTTTTTCCTTAAAATTTTTGGGAAACATTATTAAATGTACAACTCTAATTTGGGCACAGACATTCTTCTAGTCACAGTTATAGAAAATCAATCGTTGATAATTTTTGTCTTACAATACTTGATTTGCTGTACTCTGATACTTGAGCATAGAATATATTACATTGTGAATTTATGTCACAAAATCTAATACGTAAAAATGTGATTTTTGAGAAAAATCTAAATACACACACAATCCTGCCGAGACTAAGCTCCCCAGGCGAGAACAGTTGTACCTGTGTCGTATACGGATATTTCAGATACTCCTGCACAACCGTTACGGCGTCTCTGGTGGTGAAATAGAGACCGACGACCGTCAGGCCAAGCCACAGGACCCTCGCTATGGTGTGGCGAGCATTGCCTGCGTTGGAGATCCCGCTGATGGAAGTCCTGGTCCAGAAGGATGACCACGTCTCCCACAATACAGTCTTGAAGGTAAGGGGACGCTCGCCCCATGCGTCCTGCTGCCACTGCTGAGATCCAAAATGGCGCGGTTTTAACATTAAACAGTACTTGTAACCCTGCTCATAAGTAAAAATTTTGTTGCACTTGGATTTAAGACTAGAGCGTTTTAAAAAGTGTTAAGTTTAAAAGGGGCCCCACTTAGCCTGGCGAAAGCATTGTCAGTACATACGGGCTGCCCCCTTCCCTTAACTTTTGGTGATAATCGAGGCAATTTGCCCCACAAGAGTATCTATCTTTATTATCACTGGTGTATCTATTAAAATTACCACCATCTCTGCTATCGTTTTTCTTCCTTTTCATGAAAAAAATAGCGGTAGAACAATACAATCAAGAAAAGCAAACAGAAATTAAAACACATAAATTTTAATAAATTTTAAAGGGGAAAGGGGAATACACATTGAAAATGTATGAAGAAGGTGAAAAGGAGAGCGTCATTTTTAAAATGAAATAATTTGAGGTTCAAGGCTTAATAATATTTTAATTGAGAGTTTTTAAAATATAAAGGGGAGCTTTTTTTTTTTAAAAAGTAAAAAAGGGAGAGGGGTAATTGATGAAAAATTGAATTTACAGATATAACTGAGACAAGAAAAAAACTATTAA
>NC_051417.1:8889192-8889363 GCF_015228065.2 Penaeus monodon
CCTTTTTTTGTAACTTTCCAAATCCTTAACCCTTTGAAACTCATACATTTTTCCCCTTTTACGTGTTAAAACTTTTTTTCCATTTGTATTAAAGTGTTTGCTTTCAACTTGATAGTTTTGATGCCCCGGGCCGCCTATCAAGCGCGTATTTTTTTTTATTTTTTCACGTTT
>NC_051417.1:8889794-8890140 GCF_015228065.2 Penaeus monodon
TTTGTTTTCATTGAAATAAAATAAAAAACTCCTTTTTTTAAACTTTCTAATGAAAAAAAAGAGTAAACTGCTGGGGGAAAATTAAAGTTTTCCCAAAATTGAAAATTTTAAGAAAAAAATGCTACCCCTGTGAGCTACGTAAAAAAAAACAAAGAAAGGTTGGTAGATTTATAAAAAAACGGAAAACCACACATGGAAAGCAAGTACAAAAACCACGGCAGACGAGGGCCAAAAGCGAAGCTGCCAAACCTAGCTGTATTTGAGGCGGCTTCCCCCCAAAAAAAATAAAGATATCATCAAATAAAAAATATATGAGAAAAAAGTCATTTAAAGATATAATATTATA
>NC_051417.1:8890511-8890783 GCF_015228065.2 Penaeus monodon
TTTATTTATTTTTATATTATATTATTATAATTTATTATATAAAATTATTATATATTTTATTATTAAAATTTTTTAATATAAAAATTGTTGAAAAAATTTTTTAATTTTAAATATTATATATATTATATATTTTAATTATTAAAATTTTAAATTTATTTATTTATATGTTTATTTTTGTATACTGTAGTATTTTATATACATATATACATCATATTAAAAAATATTATTAAAATTATAATTTTTAAATATAATATATATAGTTTTTTTCCCCT
>NC_051417.1:8891275-8891406 GCF_015228065.2 Penaeus monodon
TCACTCACCTCATTCCTCCCTCTTTCACTCCACTCATTCCTCCACTCATTCACTCACACTCTTCCTCACACTCTTCACTCCCCACTCATTCACTCACCACACACACTCCACACCACACTCACACTCGCTAA
>NC_051417.1:8891490-8892225 GCF_015228065.2 Penaeus monodon
GCCACCCCGGGTACTTATTAATTTTTTTTTTTTCACAGTCCGTATGAAAGCAACCCAACATATCAAAAATTAAACTTTTAAAAAAAAATATAAGCTGTCCAAAAAGTAGGAAATAAAATTCTAATGAAGCAAGAAGAAATTTGAAAAATTGTGAATAGAAATTTTTAAAAAATATGAAAAGGAAAAGGATGATAAAAACAATATCTTTAAGATCAGTAGATTAAAAAAATTTTTTCTTTCTTATCAATCTGTTTACTTCTTATTAAAGCCCCGCTTCTCAAAGCTCTTACCTAGGCTTCCCCCCCTTTAAAATACATAACAAAAAACTTGAAAAACCCTTCCCTTCTCACTAAACTATATTTTACTGAAAACTAACACCAGGCGTCCCAGGTGCCTCGCCTCCTACTAAACTGCACGTAACACATTTGTAAATGCCCCGTAACTCCCGCACAACGTGCGGCACACACCCACAAACCATAATCACGTTTTATTGTTCGGTTATTTTTGTAGACCAAATGGGCGTCATTAATCATTCTAACGTTAGTTTAGTCGGGTTAATGACTTGTTTTTTTCTGCTCTTTTGACCTTTCTGACTTGGCGACCGTAATGGTATTTTTGCTGTTCATGGAAGATTGAGGAAAGTTTAAATAGGGCTACCCATGCATGGAGCAGGGGTAGTGTGTATCCATCATCATGCAGATTGTGCTTTATATGATTATACATACAACTTTAAAG
>NC_051417.1:8892539-8892635 GCF_015228065.2 Penaeus monodon
ATTTTTTTTCAATTATTTTTAAAAACCGCGGCGCGCCCCCCAAACAAAACCAACCCCACACACAAACCCCCAAAACAACACCACAACACACCCAAA
>NC_051417.1:8892943-8893691 GCF_015228065.2 Penaeus monodon
GCATTACCTTTATAAAACAAATTTTTTTCTATTATATAAATGTGTGTGGGTGGGTAGGTGAGTAAATATTTGGAAGGGGGCACCCTTCCCCTTCAATAAAAAAACCTCATAAGGCAAAGGTATTCACCCCAAAAAAATCCCTTTTTCTTCACTCTTCTTTTTGTTGTTTAGTGTAAATTTGACCCGAAATATGTATTTTTGGGAAAAATTGAATTTATTCTTGGTTTTCAAATATTGCAATTCTCTTAGGAATGTGAAACTGTTTAAAATTTGCGTGATGGCTGTAAAATGCTTTATTGATAAGGGTGTTTGACCAAAAAGGCTAAGTGGCTTTGGGGAACTCCCGCATTTACAAAAAAGGTAATGGTGCGTTTAAACTGTAAACACTTATTAAAAAAGAATGTTTGAACATACTTTTCTTTTTTCCCGTGCGCCAATTGTACGGAATACTCATTAGTTAAAAGTCCCGGGATGTAATTTTTGGCACGGGGATAATATTTTCATGTCTAAAATTCGTATTTTCCGGGGGGCCCGTAAACTTTGAAAAGTAAAAAAAGGTCGTTCTCTCTTTTTTTTAAAACACTAGCTCCACCAAAAAGTCGAATCAAACATCGACTCCCTAAACCCACAAGTAAATAGAATACATAAAAAATTGCATAAAACGCACGGATCACACCGGGCAACCAAAAAAACCCAAACTTTCTCTGGAGATCTTTACATACAGACGTACTCTTGTTGGGTTCACTCA
>NC_051417.1:8893844-8894332 GCF_015228065.2 Penaeus monodon
AAGTGATAGGAAGGGAATTTTTTGATAGAGTATTAATGGTTTTAGATATTTTTTTTTTTGGGTAATTGTTATAAATACTTGATTATATGGTAAGTTCGTGCAAGCCCCTGCTGGTTGTTCTCCCAAAGCCATCCGGGAGGACCGCCCGGGGTCCTCCCCCCTCGTCGGCTGCTGGGAAATGACCTAGGAATAGAATTTGATTGGCTTATTTTTTTCACCTCATTCTTCTCTATAATTTTTGTCCTCTTTTTAACTAATTTTAAATGGCGTACTTACCTTTGTAATTTGCAATAACACTTTCTGTCTCGCATTACCCCGTGCCCACAACCATGATTAGGAACCCACGGGGCCCAAGACTCCCCCTTATTTTTTTTTTTAAGAAATTACATTATTTATATTCCGTTTTAAAATTTTACGCATTTATTTTCTGCCCGGGGTACTTGTAAAAAGCTTTGATAATAAGTCCCCCTTTTTAGTTTTAAGCCCCC
>NC_051417.1:8894355-8895059 GCF_015228065.2 Penaeus monodon
GTGTGTGGTGTGTTTTCACGGTTTTTCAGGCTTTGGGAAAAACAAATTATTTCAAAATTTTATTTGTCCAGTGTTTATTTCTTTTCTCGGTCTATACATCGGGCATGTTTTTTTTCTTACTCCCCTTTTCCAGCTTTTACGATTAAAGACATCAGCGTAGCTGGTCTCTATTTTTTGCATACCTTTGTATCCCCCTTTTAAAATTGGAATGTTTCCCCCTTCGTTTGACATCCCCTTACTAAAGATTCCCCCCCCCCCCAGTTTTTGCTATGGTTTTTTTTTCGAGTTAAGTGATATCAGTAGTTTCTTTTAATGATTTTGCTTAAGCGTTTTTTGATGCTATGCGACTATCCTCATTGGGAATTTCACCGTTAACCTAGAGTTTCATCAGTAATGCAGTATTTCTGATATGTTTTTAAAGGGGTCTTTTTTGTTAATACATTACGGGGGTTTATCAAAAAATTTTCAACCGGGCTTCCCTCTTCGGCATTACATCGATTTTTTTTTTTGCCGCGACTGAGCTATACATTTGCTTTTTTATGGCCCCCTCTTTATTGTTTTTTTTTGGTCCTCTTTGTTCAAGGCCTGTTTTTAATGACATTAATTTGGGGTATATCAAAAACTTTATCCCCTGTATTTTAGTTTTTCAAAAACGGGAACTCCCTTCGGATTATCTCTGATGTTTTTGGGCCCCGCGACTGAGC
>NC_051417.1:8895111-8896523 GCF_015228065.2 Penaeus monodon
CGTACCCATTTTATTGTTCTCTTTTTTTCACCCCTATTTAGTACTTCCATGCACTGGCTTCTGCACATCGTCATACTTGTTTTTTAAGACTACCCCCCTTTTCTGCTAAATTTTTTTTAATCGCTTATTTTTTATTCTTTAAACTTTCCCTAACAACTCATCAGCCTTGATGACTCCTTTCTCTCATATTCATTTTAGTACATTTTTCCTTACACGGCTGACTATCTTTTTTACTTATGTTTAAAGTTTTTCTCAAATGAGAACTCTGTTTCCTTCCTTTGAGTTACAGTGCCGTCAAGGTCCTCTTATTCCCCCCCCCCCCCCCTTTTTTTTGGCACTTACTCATAGAGGAAATACAGCGCATGTCTACTTATAATATTAACGCTACGATAATTGGTTAAATAGTGATTAAAAAGGGTAAATATTTCAGCTACTTTTTTTTTTTCAAGCTTTTTCCCCTACTCTGGCAGAAGATATGGTAAGTGTTTTTTTACTGTCCTCCCTTTATTTTTTCCCCCGGGGCATCAATGATTATGGGAGATTCTTGCCCCTTCTATAATTTCTTTCCGAAACTAACGCCACCAAAAAAAGGCTTCACATCGCAGCTTGGGGAAAATAAAACAGATTACGTTTATTTTTAAAAACCCAATGTGAACGTGTATTATCCCAGTGTAATAATAATATAAAAACATGAACTTTCACTTAAACATTTTTTTAAAACTTTGCATCAATATATTAGAAATAAAAACAAGTATTACAAAATATATATTATGGAAAAAAACAGCGAGGGTTTGTATAAAAAACAGAAGTAAATTGTGATAGTTGTAAAAGGGAAAAAAATCGTGCGTATGTCTTTTAGGTCTGTCAATTAAAACCCAGGTCAATAATTTTTGGGAAATTTTTGGGATTAACTATAAAAAAACGAGAAGAAAAAAAAAAATCATAGGCATACGCCACGACTCCGCTTTTTTTTTTAAAGGGGAAAAAGTTTTAATCCTCGTTGCACGGGAAATGATTTTTTTAAAGGTTTTTTTTGTGTTCGAAAGGGGTACTCACAAATTCTGCTTTCAAAAACTAGGAATTCCTCTTTAACTACTCCATCGCTTTTTACCCGGGAAAGGGTTTATTGCCCCCATTCAAAGAAAAATACTTATTGTTTTGCGAATCTACAAATGGTAAAAATTTAAATACTCAACCTTAGTAAATAAGGGCGAGGTACTATTCTTTTTTATTTTAATTACAGTTATAATTTTGGCTTATCATCATTAAAAAACGTGCAGTTTTTATTTTCTTTTAAAATTTAGTCCCTTGGGGGTCATCGAAAGGTCATGTCACTATGCAAAACGACACGCCGTTGATTTTTTGTGACCACTTAAACTTGGATCCTTTTGTATAGCTAAACTTATTAAAAA
>NC_051417.1:8897048-8898287 GCF_015228065.2 Penaeus monodon
CCCTTTGGGGACTGGGGGCGCGAGAATTTTCCCAAGCTGTACTCATCCTGAATTCACGACCAAGAGTACAAAACAAAAATATTGATTTCAAGTGAAAAATCCAGCTAATATATATGCTTAAATTGCTATGACGGGAAAATCCAAATTATATCATATTAGTTAAAGGACCAGTTGCGGAAAAAGTGCAAAAATGAAATATGGCTGGACACTTTCGTTTTTTATTAGTGTTCAGAAAAATTATGCTAGTTTATCAAAAAAGATTGCTGCGCGTATGGTGGCAAAATTTTGGGCATTCTGGAGACCGGGTACACTGATAAGGTATAGCTACGCCGATTAAAATTTTTTCAGCCTCAGGAATTATAACATAAAAAAAAATATTTTTCTCATAATCATCCTTTGTTACCTTAAAATTTACTTTTGAAAAAGGAATGGGAAAGGAGTTATCATCACTGTTAAAATACGGGAAACAACTATTCTTTTGCCCCAAACGATAATTGTTTTTAAAACGTGGATTTCTAAAAAACAAACGCCGAGCAAAAGAAGTAAAAGTCGATATATTCCGCAAAGTTAAAAAATTACTTACATGAAAATTATGCCTGATTTGTATCAAAAAGTGAGTGTTTTTGGTTTGCCAAAAGGAGTGAGTGCGTTTGTTTTGGGCCCAAAAGGATAGTGCGTTTGGTTTGGCCAAAAGGAGTGGGCTTTGATTTTGGGCCAAAAGGGGATGTGTCTGAGTTTGGCCAAAAGGATGAGTGCGTCTGGTTTTGACCAGGGATGGTGCGTTTGATTTGGCAAAGTGTTAGTGCGCCTGAATTTGCGATATGTGTGAGTGCGTTTGTTTTTGCCAAAGGAAGTGAGTGCGTTTGTGCGGGGCCGAATCGTTTTTCCCTGTTTATGTGTACCCACGTTTAAACTGTTTCCCAAAAAAATTTTTCAGTTTAACAATCAAAATCCTTTTTAAAATTTCGACATATTTCGTTTTATTCTTCCCTTCCCTTAGTTCTGTGTTTTATTCATGTCAAAAAATACATCCTTTTTTACCTGAATTGTAGCTTTTCATTACTTTCACGTTTGTTATTTCGGTTTAACACAAGATAATATTAGCAAAGGTAAACAGCTCTCTGGCATTTGTGTTATTTTCAATTTTCAGGATTGCAACACACCCAGATCACAAATCACACACACCCGTTGTTATTGTGGTGGTGTGGTGTGTGGTTTTTTGTGTGGTAATATTAATTA
>NC_051417.1:8898359-8898436 GCF_015228065.2 Penaeus monodon
CTGTGAATGTTTTTTTTTTTGTTGTTGTATACATGGTGTATTTGATCTGCAGCTACCACGGGACCCCAATATAATTG
>NC_051417.1:8898486-8898846 GCF_015228065.2 Penaeus monodon
TTTTCCCGCTACCGCCACTGCTTCTTTCGAGTAAACAAACAAACATTCCCCACTTTTGACATAGCATCACATCATATTGCCTTATAACCTATACATTTTCCTAATACCGTGATAATTGAGGCACATGTTTAATGATCCTGGGGAATGCCTCTTTTCCCCTTTGCCTTTATTTAGTGTGTTTTTGACTCTTCAAT
Organism: Penaeus monodon; assembly: GCF_015228065.2. Taxonomy (NCBI): domain Eukaryota; kingdom Metazoa; phylum Arthropoda; class Malacostraca; order Decapoda; family Penaeidae; genus Penaeus; species Penaeus monodon. The sequence goes on from NC_051417.1 coordinate 8,898,681, forward strand.
CCGCCTTATTTTATACTTGCTTCTGTATCACCCCTTCCCTTGCTTTTTTTTATGATTATCTCTTCTATCATGTCATCATTGTGTTGCGACTTCCATCTTATTAAAACATTTTAATTGTATTATTTCTATCTAATATTCTTTTTCTCGTTTTGAAAGTCTCATCGTC
>NC_051417.1:8899931-8900625 GCF_015228065.2 Penaeus monodon
CCCCCTTTTTCCTCATTATTTTTTATCATTTTAGTACACTTTAGATATTTTAAAAGCCCCCTTTATTATAGTCTATATAAAAATACAACTACCTGGTTTTATTTCCATCACATTTATGACTATAAAATAAATTAAAGCAAGGGTCATTTCTTTATGGAAGTCATGATTTTTTCCCAAAATAATGTTACGGCGAGTTAAAACACTTCTCTTCTGTATTCAAGGAGATACCTTAATGCTTTCCTTACACCCTTCTATCATCTTGCGAAACAAGTTTATCAAAATTTCAACATATGGACTTTAAATTTTTTCATTAATGGCACAAACCTCCCTTGCCGGTACAAAATTTACATTCCACCCACTCATCTGTTCGGTAAATTTCCGAGTAATATTCTAATCGGGGTGATATAGATGGGTATGTTGGGGGGGGGGGGGGTTAGCGTATAAAAAAAAAAGTAGACGTTGCGTGGGTTACAAGTGTTGTCTTTTTCGTGTCCCCTGGATAATAATATAAAAAAAAAAAAATATTATATTATATCCCAATATATGCTACAAAACATAGTTTGCGCTAAACTATGTATACTACATAATGAAGAAGTACTAAAAATACTTTATAAAATATACATTTGAAAAAAACCGCACCCGTGTGTCTATTATTGAGCCCTACACAAAAGAAGTCTGTGTGAATTCATTAGAA
>NC_051417.1:8903184-8903265 GCF_015228065.2 Penaeus monodon
TATTAAAATTTAAAAATTTTAAATTTTAAATTTTTTAACACCCTAGCATATAAATATATTGTTGGTGTTGTGTGTGTGGGG
>NC_051417.1:8904565-8906137 GCF_015228065.2 Penaeus monodon
GGGCCCTTTATGAAATAATCGCAATGATATATGTATTTTGTGAATATTCGCCCCCCAAAAGGACGCCCAAAGCAAAGGGCCGAGGGCAAAGGGAAAAAAAAAATTTTCAGCAAAAACGCAACCGACGGGAAACCACTGGGGGTTTTTATTAAAAAAAAGAGGCAAGGGTTTTAACTTTGCGGATTTTTAAACCCGACCCGGAGCCTTCCTCAAGTTTAAATTTTTTTTTTGATATAAACACGTTTGAGGGAACCGAGGGGAAAAAAGGGGGGCGGGACACGGGGCAAAGACGAAAACGGGGCAGAAAGAAAAGGGATGGGTAAAAGGTAAATTTATTTACCGGAAAAGACTTTCTCGGGAATGGGGGGATTTTGTACGCACTTAATTATAATATTTATATAGATTTTTAGATATTTGGAGAAGGAAAAAAAATCCTGAAGGGGAAATGATCTCTTTATATTTTTCATAAAAAGAGAGGGATTCGGGTAAGAATTTCGCCAGGACCCCGTCGAAAAAAACAATTGGTACCGATGGGTTACTTCCTCCGGCCTGCGAACGTTGGAATGATGACAGAAACCCCCCCGCCTTTAAAAAGTTTCTCGTGATAGGGGGAAAGGGAAATAGGGAAAGGGTAATAGGTGGTGGGTGAAATGAAAGTTTTCAGAAATTCCCAAAAATTCCTATGTAGGGGGAAAAGGAGTATCTGCCTATATCTGTGTCATAAATTGGGATCAGCGTTTTATCCACTCATGTGGCCTTCTTCTGTTTTCGACATCACAACCATCTATTTATGATATCCCCCAAATAGAAAACCCTTTAATGGGGAAAAAGTTCTTTTTTAATTTAGGCTTGTCGAGAAAAGTGCAGTTTTTCTGTTCACAGTTATTGTTTGCATTATGTAAGGGTTTTTGGGTAATCATTATTTTTTTTATTGTTTCATCCTTAAAATAGGTTTTCATTGAGGCAAACCTATTGGTTCATTTTAAATTTAAAAAATATTTTAGGTTTTTCAGTGATCCACAATTTGGGCCAATCCACCGTCTTTCCAGTTCGCAACTTTGCGCGGCCACTGAGAAAGGCAACTGTGTTAAAAAAGAAACGTTCAGTCACGCACGCACCTCAACCACAAAGTTTCCTCTGAGTACTGAGTGGGCTTTTCTTTTTTTTAGGCTTCCCCTTTTTGTCGCAATGATTTCTTAACTGACTGATTAGAAATTCTTTCCCCTAAGGAAAATCAGCTTTGTGCTTCTATACCATAGAGGTAGCCACATTCGTGCTGCATGTTTTATATGGGATTTTTGGTACACAGCCCCCGTTTTTCCCTGTCACCTTACAATCCCCCAAAAGGGAGTGGTACTGTTTCCCCTTTTTTTGGAAGTCCCCTCTCCTCCTGGCTGTAACAGGGGGAAAATTTTTGGAGGTTTTTACTCAATTGATGTTAATATATGAATACTTAAAATGAAGGATCCCCCTATATGTTTAGAAAAGCTACTGGTTGATCATCTTTTAAGATGATATGCTTGTAAGGCAAAAATCGGGCTTAATGCATATTATTTAAAATTTCCCAAACAT
>NC_051417.1:8907765-8908051 GCF_015228065.2 Penaeus monodon
CTATAATAAACCCACCAAAAATTTGCAATCTAAAAAATGTAAACTCTTCTATGGAAAAACCCTGCTTTTTGAACTTTTTTGCCCTTTCAAACCCCCATCCAAAAAAATGAGTGGGACGTTCCTTGTAGGCGTATGTATAAAACTTTGATTTAATTAACCCGGTCTGTGCCCCCCCCGCCTCACGGCCAAAAACAGAAAATAACGACCCATATTTTCCTGCCTTCATATTTTTTCTTTTTCATTTTTTTAATATTCAAAGCACCAAGTCTGGTTGGGTCGAAAAGGA
>NC_051417.1:8908283-8908371 GCF_015228065.2 Penaeus monodon
CAGATCCAAATGGGTTAATCTTCAGAGAAAATACTCTAGAACACATTACTTGATTGTTCATGCTATTATGTTGGAGACTAAAGTATCG
>NC_051417.1:8908691-8909466 GCF_015228065.2 Penaeus monodon
TGTTTTTGCATGCCCCTGGTATGGATATACCACAAGGGGATGGGGTCAGGGGTTTACTCCCCAAGGGGGAAAAAGTGTTTGTGGGGCCCCCCCAACCCCTATCCCCTAAACTGAAAAAGGGTTTTGATAAAAAAACAAAAAAAATATGGCTGTCTTCATTAGCTGCCCACATGAAAATAAAAATATTTTTTATCAGAAACCCGCCTACCCCGTGGTGGGTGTATCAAGGTTGCGTACATCAATGCCTAAAGGCCCGTCCTCGCAAACGGGCATGATCGCGGACACATCGGCAACAACTGAAGAAAACAAAGAGGAATACTTTTAACCAAAAAAGTTTTTTCCACTCTCTCTCTTCTCATGCCCAGCCATATGCCCACCAATCATGCCCGCTTGTTTGCCCAGACCCTAAGGCACATTTGGGAATGTCAATAAACATCCATGTATATTCTGGCAAGATAGACTGTGGAGTGGTTTCTTATATAAAATGGAATTCCCAAAGAGATCTACAAGAGCTCTATAACTTCTAAACCAAAAACACACTACTGTAAAGGGTTTTCCAAGGGTTTTCCAGCGGACCCCTTCTGTAGGGAGAGGTAGGGAACCGAAAACCGAAGTTTCTTGAAGAAGAAATGCCCTGTATTTGTAAGGGAAGGTTATTTTTGATCTAAATTCTTAGGTGCCTAAAATCGTTGGACTTGGGGGGGTCATGTTGCCCATTTAGGTTACTGGGCACATAGCCCGTTCTCTAAACTCTGCTAGCTTACTGGGCAGGGCT
>NC_051417.1:8910938-8911026 GCF_015228065.2 Penaeus monodon
CGATTCCCCCTTTCCCCCTCTTCCTTCCCCTAACCAAAAAACACCCCCCCCCTCTCCATCCCCCATGTGCATCACCAATCCCTCTTCC
>NC_051417.1:8911520-8911932 GCF_015228065.2 Penaeus monodon
TTAACCATTAAGGGGCAGGGGTGAAGAAAGGATGAGCGGTTTGTCTAAATTATATATGTCATTACCAGAATTATTATTTCATGCTCACTACATTCACGACAGAGAAGAGTAGAGAAAAGCAATTGTTTTAACTGTTTGTTTGGCTAAAGGAGAAGACCTACAGGGGGAATAGTGGTTAGGGATTACACAGGTAAGCACCTTGCCGGTTTCTGATGGATTGGGCAGAATATTACAATTGTGGCAAGTAAGACTCCACTCAGAATGCAACAAACCACAAGTGGGGCAAATAAGACTCCAAGCCTGTCAGCATTCCAGCCAAGACCAACCACAAGCCACTGCAAATATTCAGGCTATATAGAGTTAATTGTCAAATAAGTTTTTTTCTTCTCTCTCTTTTGATCTCTGTTAATGG
>NC_051417.1:8912937-8913030 GCF_015228065.2 Penaeus monodon
TGAATCCAATTGGTTAATATTACATTTGTAATAATAGTGATAATAACATCTAATACCTGAAACCACAGAAGAAAAACACACAATACAAAAACA
>NC_051417.1:8913123-8913808 GCF_015228065.2 Penaeus monodon
TGGATATATAATCTCAAGCCCAGCCTATTAGGGCAGCAGTGTTAAGGAGTCGTTGTAGCCTCCAGCCTAGACGCTCCAGCAAAAATTTGCAAACGGCCAAAATGAAGATCAGATTTTTCCTTATTTCTCAGTAAGTCACCAGGGACGTCCATAAGTTTTTCTTGTATGAATATATGTGGTAGAAGTTTGATAGCATTTGCCAGAGCATTAATAGGTGTGAAGACTTCTGCATTTGGCCTGTTGGTAATTGGTAACCACACTGATGTTTCCAACATTTATTAAACATTTTGTGCTTTAGTAGAACCTATCCATATATAGGTTTTACTAAACTGTGAATATTTGTAAGGCCATACAGTGACTGTAAGTTAGATCACATAACTTTCATAATACAACTTATTTGTTGTATTACATTGGGCATACTCTGTGATGCGTGATGGAAGTGGACGGCCGAAGTCTAACTCATTAGCAGCCTTCTGTGCTCCATCATATGCAGCAAACCTCCGCCATATAAATTCTGGCACGATATCTATATGACTGTATGATGCAACAAAAAGCTAGTAGATTTAATTAAGTAATTTCAGAATGTTGACTGGTGTCAGGTGACATTTTCCATAATCACTGACATCATAGAAGGATAGTGTAGATGGAATCAACCTCATTCATAGTCTTTTTGTATTAATCCATT
>NC_051417.1:8914267-8915032 GCF_015228065.2 Penaeus monodon
GGTCGTAAATTACAAAGCAAAGTGATAATACATTTAAACAGCAATTATTCATTAAAGAAAAATGCTTAAGAAAATGCTTTTCTTTCATAATAGCTTGGTATTCGTGTGGACGGACGGGGCCGGCTGGACTACAGACAACTGGAAATAGAGACCGGAGTAGTTTCCACTGCCAATGGGTCAGCAAGAGTAAGACTTGACAGAACAGATGTCTTGGTCACCGTGAAGATGGAAATAGAGCGTCCCCTACCAGATCAACCAGAAAATGGACGAATCCACTTCTTTGTCAACTGGTGAGTGATAAATGTATATGCTGTTGAGATGTTCTCTGATTCATCTTTTAATTTTATTGCATTTGGTTTTGGCTTTCGTATAATGTAAGTGGCTGTCACTATTTTAAATGAACTGATGACGGACACAAGCAATATGTAATGTTATATGTTGTTCATCAGTTTTTTTATATTTGATAATATATTACTGGATTATGTATATATACTAACATGTTTATGTAGACACTATTTTGTTTATTCACTCCTTAAGGATGATATATGGCAGTTATAATGAGAGCAAAAAATGGTAAAACTCATTTTACCTGTGAAAATTTTGCATTTACTTACTAAGGACAGAGGCTTCCTTTGTGCCCTTCTATTAGCACTAATGATTCTGAATTATTTTACCCCAAAGTCTTAGGTATCATGATTTTTTTGTCTTTATTTTTATTAACTTGTTTTATCCAGATGCCTCCCTGTCCGTGATGAGACTTTCCCA
>NC_051417.1:8915674-8916047 GCF_015228065.2 Penaeus monodon
GTCATTTTTATATTTTACATAATTATATAATCAAAACATTGGGGAAGAAGTTGATGTAGATATTGTTCGACAGCGTACTTTTTTATGTTAAGAAACATTGATTTTATTGTGAAGACACTGGTGTATTTTGCATGCTAACGGAATTTGTTGTGTGTTTGCTGTTGCCATTTTCATTTTGAAAAAAAAGTCTAAATATGAACTTAGTATGCAGGAAACTGTGAAGACACATGAAGATTTTTACTTGAGCCAATGAATTGTTTTTATATATAGGATATATAACTAGCTACCATACAAAGTTACTATGCTGCTAGTACAGCTTATTCACTATTGGAATTTACACCATTTGTAATATTTGTATCAAGTAAAGGGACTT
>NC_051417.1:8916104-8916569 GCF_015228065.2 Penaeus monodon
AACACTTTGCTGCATATTGATTTCCCTTGAAGCTCAAGTATTCACTTTCCTTCACAGTTCTGCAAATGCCACCCCAGAGTTTGAAGGTCGAGGTGGAGACGACTTGGCCACAAGTTTAAGTGCCATGATGGAACGTGTATACTCTTCCCCACACACTCTTGACAGATCTAAGTTGTGTGTCGTGAAAGGGAAACATGTTAGAGGACTGTATATTGACATTGAGGTGAGTAGTTACGGATTTTTCTCACCGGCTCATGCTTTTCATTTAATTTTTCTGTTCTCTTTTCTTGTTTCAAACTCTTAACTTTCTTTCTGTATTTGCTTCCTTCCATTTTGCTTTTCCAGTTCTGTTGAAAAAATGTTAAGGCTTCATGAATGAATATTTTCAAACATGATAATTATGTTTTGTATTTTGATTTTGGATGTAATGCACATATTATTTTGTATATTCATTGGGTGGCTGTC
>NC_051417.1:8916616-8916871 GCF_015228065.2 Penaeus monodon
GTTCCCGTTTTACATAGTACTTGCACAGATGTTAAATTTGAAAATAACTGTAGAATTAGTAAATATATCAAGCCCATTTCAATTTTTGTACATGTTTTTTGGATACTGAAATATACAGGTTTTGACAAATTTTTGATTGGGGATTATTATCTTAGAGAAGTTGGGAAATAATCTCAGCATTTTTGCCACAGCACAAGGGTTAGTTAATATCAGAGTCATCTACATAGGATGAAAATAGAATTGTAGGTTGATATT
>NC_051417.1:8916888-8917203 GCF_015228065.2 Penaeus monodon
AAGTCTTTGATTCTGAAGAAGCTGCTTATTATTTATCAATAACAGCATAACAATGTGTGTTTATGCTGATTTTGGAAGGCTGGTGGCTCAAGAACAAAACTGCTACTGGTATTGTCATTGACCCTCATCATTGCATGTAGCCTATACCTGTTATGCAGTAGCTTTGGGTTAAAAAGAATTAGTTATGATAAAAATCTAATTACAGTACATTTTCCATGTTATTAACAGTGCAATTTCTTTTTTATTTCTTTTAATATGCTTTCAAGATTTAGGGAAACTCTGTATATTTTTTACACAGAAAAGGGTACATTCTGA
>NC_051417.1:8917846-8918580 GCF_015228065.2 Penaeus monodon
GATAACTTTAACTCCAGCCTTTTCTTGTCCATACATATTACAGATCTTGGAGTGTGGAGGGAACCTGTTTGACGCCATCAGCTTAGGTGTCAAAGCAGCACTGTGGGCCACAAAGATGCCAAAGCTCTATGTCACGGGAGAAGATGGGGGGGAGCTAGAGTTTTCTGTGTCAGATAATCCACACGACATTGATAGAATAGACGTGTCCAATGCACCTATTCTTATCACCCACTTAAGAGTAAGTTAAAGAGAAGTTGCTTCTACTTCTTCATAGTCTATAGCAATGAGGGTGATTTTGTTTTTGTGCGATAAGTTCTTCATTTCTTTCTTGATGTTCTAATTAGTGGAGCTGTTGGTAAAACAGTGCCATAAAAATAGTATCTCCTCATAGTGAAACATTCACTCATGCCAGGTGACATCATGTGCACAGCTGAGCCTATTCTATGTTACGTGCACTAAATCATTTTTCAGTTGTTTCTTCTAAACTGTGGTTACTGAGGAAAAACAGGCCCTCTAAAGTGAAGGTAAAGCCTCTTTTAAAAGCTAAAAAAATGTCTTTTTAAAAAATAAGTTCTGCCACAGTCAGGAGCATAGAGAGAAGGTTGAGCGTTTGTTGCCTAGGCTTCTATTTTTTCACTCAAGTGGCTAACTGTATCAAAGCCTAGCATGTAGCTCAGAATGATGCCAGGAAGTCCTGTTCATACATAATAACAATCCATTAAAAAAAAAATAAT
>NC_051417.1:8918606-8919136 GCF_015228065.2 Penaeus monodon
AACATGCTAGTATTAGAATCAGTCAAAATATATGTAGAGCATTGCACACATTGTGAACCCATTCAAAGCTTTAAATTTTAATACAAAATGGGAGTATGTAAAATCTGGAAAATCATATATTCCATGATTCTTAACACACATTGCATGAGATATGTCTCAATAGAGTAAATACTGCAACAGGATTATGTTTTACATTCATTTCATAATGCATGTAAGTCATTGAGAAGCTTTAAACACAGGGTATCACACATTACTGATAGGTGGTTGTCTAACTTCAGTGCTTTTTTTTTTCTTGTTTATAGATAACAGAGAATTTGACAGTAGTTGACCCCACACCAGAAGAGGAGTGTTGTGGACCAGTTCGAGTTGTGGTGAGTGTTACACCACAAGGTTTCATCACAGCAACACAGCAGTTTGGCTCCGGGACATTTAACCCACAGACTTTAACTGCATCTTTAAAGGTAAGTAGTGTAAATTAATTATATTCACTGTTAATGATGATATTCAAAATAGATGTAGTACTGGGATAT
>NC_051417.1:8919335-8919713 GCF_015228065.2 Penaeus monodon
AGCTCTTTCCCTCTCTTGAATAAAAACTATACCAAATAACAAAATTAGCCCAACGTTGTAATAGCTTATTATATTTCTTTCTTTGCAAGAGTGCACGGGACCTTGGTCAGAAAATCCACAGTCGACTCCTCAGAAAATTGCAACAGGAAGAACAGATGAGTGACAGACAAGTGAAAGGATTCCTGTAGGTTTTTGCAAAGGAAAAAAAAGAACTTTTATAATAAAAATTTAGCTCACCTGAATATTGTTTTATTTATCATATTCACATGTTTGGATTGAAGGAGTATGTATATGTCTATTTACAGAAAGTTTGTAAAAAATGTTTTGATTGGGAGTTAAATTAATCAAAGAAACAGCAGCTGAAGGTATGTGAACATT
>NC_051417.1:8919981-8920541 GCF_015228065.2 Penaeus monodon
GTTTGCCTCTGGTGGCTATGTGTTTCTAGTAAAACACACAGTAGGCAGTGCAAATATACATTACTCCTGGCATCAATAGGTAAAATTTGAAAATAAAATGAAATTATATTTAGGGATTCAACAAGGGCATACCATGAGATCCCCAGTACCTCCATCAGGAAAATTAGGAGGGGGGGGAGGACATTGAAAATTAATTATTTGTGGGACTTTGTGTTAAGCTCATACCCAGCTGTTGGCTCTAATGACTAAAAAAAGAACAAAAATGAGTAGACTTCCAAATGTGGATGAACAATTACATGATTATGAACATTATTCCATATACATAACCTCACCTGATTTCCCCTTGCCGTTAGTTTTGGGGGCAATTGTTTTATTCTTGAATGCTCTTAATATCAGTGTTTCTGTTATTTTTATTGATGATAAGATATATTATTGGGAATATTAAAAAGAAAATCTTGTTCATCCATTAGATCTGGGTGCTTCTAAGCTTGTACATGGACCAGAATCCTGGCATTATGCTTCCTGAAGTAGTGACTCTCCCAAGCATACACCTGGGAGAC
>NC_051417.1:8920916-8920996 GCF_015228065.2 Penaeus monodon
GGCAACAATTTCTTGCGGCAAGACTTGCCATCACTCGCACCCATCCAGGTTTTTTCCACAAGTTGTTCCCCTTTCTTGCC
>NC_051417.1:8921148-8923097 GCF_015228065.2 Penaeus monodon
CCATAACAGGACTTCCAGGTCACCCAGAGCCAAAGGATTATTCTAAACAGGCTACAAAACAAATGAAATAATGTCACATTTTCACTTGCATCCTTTAAATTTCAAATATTAGTTACAAGTGTTATTTATGCAAAAATGTATTGAAAGCAGTGTGGATATACATACTGGTATGAAAAAAAATATATATATTAAAACTAATACTCCTTCAAATTCAGTGTAAAATTATTTTTTTAGGATTCCTTGTAGTTCACCAAAATTACTGGTAAATACCTCTGTTTGGATTTAACACAAAGACTGAGAAACCTTACTCTTTATTTGACTGAACTAACATGCAAAGAACTGAAATTAAGTCACAAGCATGCACTTAGAATCAAGACAAATAAAAAATAATTTGGAAACCCCTGAAGCAGTGATTGCAATACCAGTTATATACAAGTGAACATGATTCAGGGAAAGGTTGAAGCTTCATGTACAAAGCCTTCCTTATAGATACAAGATTTTAGAGTAGAGAAGATTCTAAAGAATTTGTTATGACAAAAGTCATGGCATGGTAGTGCTTTACATCAAATTATTGCAGAAATTTTGATATAATTTTTTTTTGTGGTTTAGAAACCATGGAGGCATAGCTGGTTACTAAAAAAAAATCTTTGTCTAAATATATTTTTGCAAAATGTTTGGTAATAACTCAATGAAACTTCCGTAACACTTGTACGTTGTTCAATTGTGTTTTTAAAAGTTTATTTAATTTCATTTTCTTTTGAATGTCAATCGCAGAAAATGAAGTATTTTAGCACAGACTGTCTTATTATGATGTATGGTTGTTGAACACCGTAAAGGTAATAAAAATATGAAAATCATCAACAACAGATGCATTCCGGAGATTGTTATCAAATAATCACAAACAAAACTAACAGACAACTAAATAATAACTCTTTTAATCTCTTAAAAAGTAGACCTAAATATTCTTGCTAACTTATTAGCGTTTTCCCCGTGACGCAGCACGTGGCCGAAGGATGCTTCACGTTCCATAGAATCCTAAAGCATCTATAGAATCCTTCACTTGTTGGAAGATTCTAAAACCATGTAACAGACAAGAAGAAAACGAAAGACTTGACCAGCATTATCCACGTCTCTCTGACCTGGATGGTTTTATTCATGTCGGATTGCGGAGACCTTGGGCCTTGGGGATGCACCGGTGTGTACGGGCTTCGTGGTTTCTGGAATTAATGTTAGTTAGTGAAGATGGGAGTATTTGTTTGTTCACAGGTTGGGATCTTTGGGTTGCGTGTGTGTTATTTCATCGTTATGTATTGTTTGCTTGTGTTTGATACGTTGAAAGACATTTACGTCTGAATTACTATGTTATGTTATGTTCAGGTAGGTACCTTAAGCACAGGGTATTTAAATTGTCACCATATATTTTCTGGCTTAGTAGCTCTTGTAGACTTTTCTGGCAAGTTATCATCAGTAGTAAGGGATCTAAGGTCTAATTTGTAGAATTCAGGGAACATGGACATTGCTTAGCCTTTGCTGGAGCACAGAAGGCATGGACGCCGTAAGGATCCCTTGACCACCAGGAGCTTTGACTTTGGCAATTCAGCAGAGACCACGTCAAGCTGTAGAGGTCAATAATGACTTTAAAATTTTCAGGAAAGATGGGTAAGAACAGGCATACATTTGGGAGGACATAGCTTTAGTCTGTAGGACTCGGGAGACTCATTGATGAGGACATAGATGCAAGACGTGATGAAGCTTTACCCAGCATCTAGGATTTCCCACCATAAAATGATAGCACTTTGCCAGTAAGTTCAGCAGCTTCAATATAATGACAAAGTATAGTACTAATCCACAGCAATTGTCATGTCAGTTGTGAGGACAGAAGAAGGAATATAACCCCTGCACGGAATAATTGTTAACAAAGTCGAAAACTAGTTATCCCCCCCTCATTT
>NC_051417.1:8923182-8923632 GCF_015228065.2 Penaeus monodon
TATGATAAAGTATATTGGTGCCTTTTCTCAGATATTGTATAAATACATTTGGTCTTGGCTCAACGTAAGACTAAATTTATGACTAACAGGTTCTTTAGGTCACCACCAGTGTTATACAAATAGTTGGGATCTTGATAACTGTCTGTACTAGAAAGGCTAAAGCTCCCAGACAATAGATCACCGTAGCCCATTTAGCCATGGACTCGGTCTCACTCTCTTGGTATAATTTGCTAGGGAGGTTGACGAGCCCTAGCTTGCACTGTGTGGAAGTTTGTTGACCTTTGCCAGAGCACCAGTTGTGATTTCATTGGTGAAAGCATATCGTTTATTATTTTTAAAATTTATTTAATTAAAAGCTTTAGTAATTAATTTAACTATATTGGCCAAACCTAATCTAGTCTCATCTCACTTAAATGGAACTTAATATAACGTAATTGAAATAGTCTTTTG
>NC_051417.1:8925351-8925608 GCF_015228065.2 Penaeus monodon
TAAAAATAAGAATAGAGATCAGCTCATAATGTCCCTGTGTGTCCCTTGTTTGATTTTACTCTAGGGATGATGTTGCATTTAGCTATAAACAATCTTTTCCTATTCAGTATATTACTAACTAGGAAAAATATGAAAATAGATGAGTACACCCCCATATTGTTTTCTAAAGTATACATCAAAATGCATTGCATATATTCATGATGCAATAAATCACCACAAAACCCCCCACGTTTCCTGAGAAACCCTTGGCTCTCTAC
>NC_051417.1:8925704-8928006 GCF_015228065.2 Penaeus monodon
GTGTGTGTGTGCAGCGCGCGTGCGAGTATAACATAAATTTAGAATTAAGAAAGATATATCATAATCTTCACTCAAACATGGAATGTATTCAATTTTCTGCTTTTATTTCAGGTTGGGTAGCCAGCTCCGAACACATTTGAAGACCTGCTGTATTAGTGGATGGAGAATAACGGTCAACAAACACCCTGTGAAATCAAAACTAACCTTGGACTTGATTTTTTATCAAAAGAACCAATTTAATATACAGCCACAAGTCTGTTTTTCAAATTTTGCAGGCAGTACTACTAGCTTGAGAAAATATTTGAAATATAGTGTGTCATTAAACAGATTACGCACCCAGATGGATGTACAACTCCTCCTTCCTCCTCCTAGTGTGAGGGGGATGACGGAATTGAATCGAGAAGCATTCCAAAAGGCAATAACTGTTCCAGTAGTTATTCTGGATCCTGAACATACTAGGCATGTACTGAAGAAGGTCAAAAGATATTTATTAAAACTTAATAACCTGAAGCCTGTGCAAAACATAGAGGGCCCTCCAGAAATGAAAAGGATTCTTCTCAACCCTCTACTTGTAACAGATACCAATGAAATTGTGAACTCTTTCACAGCTGGTGAAGCAAGAGTTGAGATGCAGGAAATTGTCTTGAATTATGATAACTGGAAAGCCGAAGACATTTTGCGTGCAGTACTGCCAGAAAACCAAGAAGCAGGACAGAGCTACTCCATAATAGGTCACATCCTTCACCTCAACTTACGAGATTATGTGCTCCCATACAAGAATCTGATTGGCCAAGTCTTGCTTGAGAAGATTCAAAACATTTCTTTGGTTGTTAACAAGACAAATAATATTGATTCAACATACAGAAATTTCCAAATGGAAGTCTTAGCAGGCAGTGGTGAAACAGAAGTCACAGTAAAGGAAAATGGATGCACATTTACTTTGGACTTTGCTAAAGTTTATTGGAATCCAAGATTATCCACAGAGCATGAACGCATTGCTAAAAGATTGAATTTTGGAGATGTGCTTTATGATATCATGTCTGGAATTGGTCCATTTGCTATTCCAGTGGGCAGAAAAAAGTGTTCTGTGTTTGCTAATGACCTGAACCCACATTCTTATAAATATTTAGAGAAAAACTGTGCAAGCAATAAGGTAACTGACAGGGTTAAATGCTTTAATCTAGATGGAAATGAATTTATTAAAACTGTGGTAAAAGAAGATTTGTTGAAGAGATGGAGGGATCCACAGTTTTGTGGAGCCATACATATTACCATGAATCTCCCAGCACTTGCTGTTGAATTTCTTCCTTCTTTTATTGGTCTCCTTAAGGATGTAGAAGACTTGCCTTCAGAAGTAAATTTGCCACTTGTTCATGTATACATGTTTACTCCTGATACAGAGGATAGTACTGCAATTGCAAAGGTAGCAGAACAATTTGGCCTTCTAGCTGATCTAGATCAGAAAAAAACAGCTTCAGAGGATAACAAAGAAGAATTGGAAAAAGGCTTTGGGAATACCATTGATAGCTTGCGACAAAATGTAAAGGAAGTGTTTCATGTACGGCAAGTTGCACCAAACAAAGCAATGATGAGAGTGAGTTTCAGGCTAAGCAAAGAAATACTTCTAGGAAGTGTTGAAGGGAAAAATGAACCTCCTTGCAAAAAATTAAAGGTGGAAGAAAGTTAATATCAGTATGTGTAAATCTTGTATATGTATGCTTGGCAGAAGAGCTTACTTTGTCTAATAAAAAGGAAACTTTATTACTTGCAACTTATCTTATCCATTATTTATGTAATTTACATATGATACTATGATGTTTTGTAGACTGATAATATTGTATTATTTAATATTTGATCACTAATTTCTTCCTTTTTTATTGATACTTTGTTTTTCATGAAAGGTTGAGGATGGATTTCCATTTTCTGCCACAGTGAAGGAAAAATGAATGTATATTTACTTTCGACTTCATTAAAGTTTATTGGAATCCACAGAGCATAAAATTATTGAGATGTACTTTATGCTATCACATCTGGAATTGGTCCAATTGATATTTCTCTGTGTGTTTGTGGGGGGGGGGGGGGCAGATGTTTATATGCCTTTGCTATAGCATTACTGGACCGAGTCACAGCAGGGACACTGAATCTGGACTTAATTTACTTACTGCAGTTTTGTTCTGAATACTCTATATGGATATTAGTTTACTTGTATCCTCATGCAACTCAGTTCTGAACAATTACCAAAAAACATCCTGAGATCTATCAAAACCTCATGGCAGGAATGAGGCCCAAGGTCGGGGATCAC
>NC_051417.1:8929294-8929360 GCF_015228065.2 Penaeus monodon
ATAAAAAAAAATTAGATCCCTGAAAAGACTAGACTAGTGTGTGTCTGTGTGCATGTGTTTGCGCAT
>NC_051417.1:8932388-8932566 GCF_015228065.2 Penaeus monodon
ATGTATGCATGAGTTAAACATAGAAATAGCTTTCCAACAAGATTAATCCCACAACCAAGATGTCACCATGTACACCGTTAGTATTTCGTCTGTTTTTCCTCCTGAACATTAATTGGGCGAGGACTATGGACTGTAGTAGAATCATCATGTGGTTATATGACGATTACTGTAGTACGAT
>NC_051417.1:8933063-8933185 GCF_015228065.2 Penaeus monodon
CCCTCAATTTCATCCTCATATGACTACGCCTATTTTACATTTTTATCCTCTATCTAATTTGGAAAATGCAATTATATAAGCATCCTTTTATTAGCAACACGGTATATACGTAAGCATTTTGC
>NC_051417.1:8933224-8933729 GCF_015228065.2 Penaeus monodon
AATTTTGACAGATACATGCACCAGGCATTATAATCAATTGTTCTGTAATTAACCTCTATTCTATTGTATTCATGATTATCATTTGACGAAATTCTGGCAACAAAGGCATAGGGTCTTTCCACAAATACAGAATTAATCACATTGCAAAATTGATAAATTTATTCTAAAGAGGAAGCGTCTCCAAACTGGCAATGAGTTGATAAAAATACATTAGCATTTCAAATCTTTCGTGGACCTGATTTCTCTTGGTACAGCCTCTTGATGGGAGATATTTATCAGTATATATCGCAAAAAAGAAGCATCTTAAAGATTTTTTTAAAATCTAAATAAGCACCTGAGTAAGTTTACATGGAAATGCGGACATGTGATATATGTTAATTTCATAAGTCTGACTTTGAAGTGCAAATATCTGGTGGTGCATTATTACACACCATGATCTTTTAAATTATTACAAATGCTGAACTGTTGCATTTCCTTGCATTATGAGAGAGAGAAAAAAAATGTG
>NC_051417.1:8935010-8935171 GCF_015228065.2 Penaeus monodon
ATTTTATGCTCGCTGTCTTAAAGAACGTTTCATTTTAAATGTCATAAGTCCTATTCATACCGCGTTCATTCGTACCGCCTTTGCCTGCTAAATATTTTCCTCATCTTGCGTAAGAAGTAGTTCTTGATTCTTAACTTCTACGATAAATTACTTCAGAGTGG
>NC_051417.1:8937268-8937682 GCF_015228065.2 Penaeus monodon
TCATTAAATTAATCAATATCTCATTACCTCGTGTTTTCTGTTTTTTTTTCAATTTATTTAAGTGTTTACCTCTAGTTTCAAAAACTTTCATGTAGCAGTAGAAATGAATTCAAACAGGCCCACCATTGTCTTTAACCACATCCCAGTTGTCAAAACAAGCGAAGAAATGGCTAAAAATATCCTACATCAATTTTGCAACAAGTGTAAACAAACAGAAATAGCGAGCATTCCCAGCTGGGAACACACACCCTGCCCTCGGCGGGTATGGTGAGTCAGATCAGCAGCACCATATAATTTGTAGGATGTGGCAGACACCGCATTTCGAAAACGCGTTGTAGTGTGAGACTTCAAATTTTATGACGTACGTGAATATTCTAATCCTCTATGTGTCAAATATTTTTAAATCGGTAGATA
>NC_051417.1:8938386-8938520 GCF_015228065.2 Penaeus monodon
CCCAAAATTCTGCAAGAATCGAGCAAAAAGATACAGTGAGAAAAAAAAAAACAGAAATATAATCAAGTCAGAACCCAAGAGGAGATTCAAGGTCAAGAAATCTCAGGAAGATTTCACCAGCCAGTGAAAAAAAG
>NC_051417.1:8938561-8939044 GCF_015228065.2 Penaeus monodon
TTACCTCCAAACGTATACAGAATTTATAGACACGCATGTAAAAACTACTGTCAATAAGAGGATGTTGTTTTGGAAGTTACATTATTAAGAATGGGGTAACGGAGAGTTTCGATGAATGAAAATCATCAAACACTGTAGCTGAAGAGGTCATGCATGAGCACTGCCTTTCATGTCACCAGAACAAATTCATTCATCGCAACACTCGCCACATAATGCTCTTAAATAAGCGACACCGGTTATGATAAAGAAAATCAATGTGTATTTTCACAAATGCATGACGTTATCGTGATGAAGAACCCTTGAAGAATGCAATAAAAGCGTTTGAAAAAAGTCTTTATTTTTTGTATGTTCCCCCTAGGCGAAAATTCTTGAAACAGCGCTCTGGAATGTCATGGACGGGGTCCTGTTACTTGCATCAGATGTTAAAATTAGAGGTTTAAATAGTGAGGCATACAAAGGAAGACCCTCGTTAACCTTTGAGGG
>NC_051417.1:8939471-8939947 GCF_015228065.2 Penaeus monodon
CCATATCTATCTTACTAGATTCCGTTGAAGTATTGGTAAAGTTGTTACTAGTATTCAGTTTTTGTCATAGGTTGTGCTGTTGGGTGTATACAACTAGTACTTTTTTTTAAATAATAGAGGTAGACAGTTTATCCGGATCCCATTTCCCTTAAGCCGCAAAATAACGCTACAAATAAATGCCAAACGTTTTCACCATCAATATCTATTTTCTTTTATCTTACAAGGTCTCTTCTGCCTCCCTCCCTACCCCTTACCTCACCTACATAAATATCATAGCATGTGTAGAAAAATATGGTTATTTCCAAACATTCCTCAAAGTCAGCATCTGTGACCAGCACGACGATCTAACACGATACAGAGATACATTAGCTTCCTGTCAAAAACAAGAAATGTGCTACAAGGTCCTTCAACACCAAACTCTCTTGGTGCAAACGACTGTACGCTTTGTAAATAGCACTTAACCCCCCCACCCGCCC
>NC_051417.1:8939980-8940267 GCF_015228065.2 Penaeus monodon
ACGCACCCCCTTCCGAGCACCAGCAGATGTTTAGGGAAGGTGAATTGTAGGGGGTAGGGAGAGGGGAGAGGGGTGAACGTTAATGACAAGCTGTGCGACACCTGGTGACTCCTGCTAATTAGCACATTTTTACCTGGTGTCCCTTTCTTGCTCGCGCCTCGGCTCCCTCGCGCGTGCCCTCGACACAGGCCGAGTACCGAGATGTATTCTGCGCTCGATCGGGTTTCTTTTTGTGGCGGACAGTCCCTTTTGACCTGTTGAATACCCATGCAAACTATTTAACCTTG
>NC_051417.1:8941039-8941364 GCF_015228065.2 Penaeus monodon
CATCTTTACTTCCTCGTGCCACACTGCTCGAGGCGGAAGTGTGGTGGCCTGACGTTGCATGTAGCCACTGCTGTGTCTGCTGCGCCTTAACAGCCCGATGTGTCGAGCGCGGCAAGAAAATGACATTCTCACAGAAACCAACGCTCAAGATATTTCTGAAGGAATGCCAGGGCTACAACCTCTATCTCTCGACGGCGAACTCGGGATCACGCGAGCAAACCGAAAGTTATTTATATTTCGATTCTGCGTTCGGAGGATATCTGCACGAGACGGAGGATGGGTCAGGGAGATCGTGGATCAGGCTGACCAGAGAAGGAAAGAGGGG
>NC_051417.1:8941711-8942929 GCF_015228065.2 Penaeus monodon
TTTAAGCCCGAATCACTCGGGTGACCTTACTCTCGGCCAAATCTAATCTGCATTCCATTGTGTACCTGAGATATGGATATTTAGAATTTCACTCGCTGTGAGAAGGGGATATGGCTCTGTGCTGGAGAGAATTTTTTCGAAATAATGATTTCTGGTTTTACTAAGAAACACGTAGCACACCTCAATCTCTCAGTGATGGAATGTTTACATATTGGTAATTTTCTCTTGAGAGGAGCGTGTTGTCATCAAGGACATGCTCTACGCGCGTAGTGAAACGTGCGTTCTTAGAGTCGAATATCCCATCAAATAAACACAGATAATGGAATAACCCAAACTAACACTTCGATTTCAAGCTTTTATGGGATATTTTCCTTTGCCACAACTCAGGAATGCAGGGATTTGATTGGTTCCCAGGGGTATCCTGGCTATGATTGGTAGAGAAGAGGCTGCGTCATGAATCGTCACTAAAACGTCATTAGTTTATGGTATGCGGTGTGCTGATTGGCTCCTTGGGGTTAGTCCGTGCTGATTGGCTAAGAAGGCCCGACGTCATCAGAAGTCTCAATATGGAGGACAGTGGACGGTAGTAATGAGAATTTTTCTGTGTTTTTCACTTAAAACATGCCTAGAAGACGAAATGGAGAGTTACCATTACCTTCTGGATGGGAGATTGGACATGACTATGACGGAAAGATATATTTCATCGACCACAACAGCAAGAAAACCACATGGATTGACCCAAGAGACAGGTAGGCCGACTTGGGTTCTGTGTTGTCTCTCCTGAATATGTGTTTTCACGGCATATTTCCAGTGTTTTCGTTCCGTGCAGTGATCTCTGTGAGTCAAGGATGGTTGAAAACATCACGAAATATATGGAAGAAATGAGTGATGGCCAAAAATCTCGCTTGCATAATAAAACTCGAGTGTGGCCTCCTTTTCCCTGCGAGAGACGGTGTCCGGGACATGCCTATCGCTTATCCGCATATTTTCTCCATATTCACGGGCCTATTCGCCTTTTATTTTATTTCCCGGAGCATCCCTAGGATCTCCCGATGGTGCTTGTAACAACAGAAAGGAAATCGAAGTCAAGGAAATGCGTCCATACGCTGGTGGAATGCGCGACCCTGGCTGCTCACTGAGGAATGTGTGGTATGCAGGGCTGGCGGGGGGAGGGGGGTGGCAGGGCCGGGGAGGGGGCACAGCCAGCGCCGCCCTGAT
>NC_051417.1:8943054-8943139 GCF_015228065.2 Penaeus monodon
CTCTCTTTTCTTTTTCATTCTCGCTTTTAGTGCTTTGTGCACGGATCTGCCATTTCTTATCCGTGTGTATGCAATTGATTAGTTC
>NC_051417.1:8943857-8944023 GCF_015228065.2 Penaeus monodon
GAATCAACCACCTAATTGCCAAAGTGATTATTAAAATATTTATTTTCTGTATTTTTTTTAACTCTCAGACACTTCTCTCCCTTCCTTTATTGTCATTGTTTACACTTCTCTTACTCATTTGTACTATAGATGGGGGGGGGGATACTGGCAAACCACACCTTCTGAT
>NC_051417.1:8944047-8944618 GCF_015228065.2 Penaeus monodon
TTCAGTTTCAACACTTGTTGTTATTTCCTTTCCATTCACATACCTCATCAGATACATTTCCTTTTTTCTTTTTTCTTTTTTCATATCCTTTGCATTGTATGTAGCATGTGGAGGCTTTTGTACTTCTTTTTTTTATAACTGTAAATGTGTTTTCTTAGACTGAATTCCTCCATATTTGTCATGTGTAATCATATCATATGCTTCCTTTCCTCTGT
This sequence comes from Penaeus monodon, assembly GCF_015228065.2. Taxonomy (NCBI): domain Eukaryota; kingdom Metazoa; phylum Arthropoda; class Malacostraca; order Decapoda; family Penaeidae; genus Penaeus; species Penaeus monodon. Next base: position 8,944,263 of record NC_051417.1, read on the forward strand.
TTAAACCTCAACTATTCCAGTTTGTCTCTGTAAACAGTTGTTTCAGAGTGCCTTTTCTCTTTTCATTTGACTTGTCATTATTCGGCATGACCTTGACCCTTGCATTTTGAGAATTCCAACACACCTTTTCTTTGCTCTTTAACACTGATGGTGGCATTTTATTGCATGCAGTTAATTTCTTCCTCCTCTCCTCATTTCCCTGTTTACCTGTCAATCCTTATATCTTTTCTTTTTTATTCATTTTTTTCTATAGATGATCTGGTCACTTGCATATGGAAGGAATCACTGAAATAAAGTGGCAAAATTGTTGTTTGAATCATGTGGATTGGTTATTATAAAGTGTCTGTTGCTTTTGT
>NC_051417.1:8944773-8945110 GCF_015228065.2 Penaeus monodon
ATGATTTTGTTGAAAGAATTTTGCTTGACACTTAACTGATCAGTTGTGGGGGTGTCACTTTGCTCATGCCAGAAATTTATGAGTAGATAATGGAATTAGTATATCATGTTATTGATTAGTTAATTGCCTTTTTCCCAAATATACAATCTCTTTATGATAAGATAATAAGGTTTTCAGGCATTCGTAATCAAGAATCTTTTACTCAAGAATATTTATTGCATACAGGCTATCCTAGGTCATGTAATTTTCTTTTTGTGATATTATTTATTAAGGAGTTGAATGTTTGAAACACATATGCATACCTGTGTGTATTTTATATTTGAAAAAACAATATAGG
>NC_051417.1:8945386-8947191 GCF_015228065.2 Penaeus monodon
CAGGGAATAGTGATTATCAGTATGAAAGTCAAATTGTAGGGCTGCCCAGGTGCTGTTGGCCAAGTGCAGCAGATAGCAGATGTTGAAGTAAGTCAGTATAGAGTGCACATGACATGCTTCATTCTAAATATCTCAACAAACAAACTTCAAAGCATCTTCTGTACATTTTTGGCTTGTGGTGCCCACATTCCACGCACCGGCTTCCTTATTTTAGGTCACTTAAATACCAAACCCAGACTCTTGGCACTGCAAAGGAATGCCCCGCCAAGTGGAAGACGCCAGTGTGTAGTATGGCATTTGGATTTGAATGTTTGAACCTGCACACAAAGGACTTGGTTTTGGGTATTTGTTTTGAGTGTAAATGCAACACACTGTGATAAAAGAAGAAATGCTCTTGATTGGATGTTATGTGCCAAATATAAAATGTTGGTTATTTTTGTATTTTGTTATGAGGCTTGTAGAAGTTGAATTCATATCGAGTTTTATGTGTGCTTTGAAAGGGAAGGTGACAAGTGGTATGTCCATGTGGTGATTAGTGCAAGAGAACAGTGGTTGATTGACTGGAGTTTTGCATCATTGATTTGTCAACAGTAACAAAAAAATTGCAAGTGTGCTACATTTGTCAAGGTAATGTGACATGGAAGAATAATGAGTTCATGATATGTTGATTGAAAAAAATGATATGAGAATAAGTGAATGAGAAACTTCATTAGCCTTTGGTTTTTTTTTATAGTGAAGTAGTGAATTATGGAGTGATGGAAAGCTTTTTATATAAATTTGAATAAATAAGTGAATGTAAATTAATGTGATAAATGTGAGTGTTGATGGTGAAGTGTGTGCAGAAAAGTAATGGATCAAAATTCATAGAGGAAGTGATTGTTGCTAGAAGTGGTAGACATAATTTAGAACAGTTGTGTGATGTGATAATGGTAGTGTTTGGAAATAACAGCAATACCTAGCATTTATTTGATATAAAGAACAGTTGAAATAGTAGTGTTCAGAAGTAATTACAATACCCACTAGTGACTTTATGTGAATGAAGTGAAATTAATAATGATGTGATGGTATATAACATGATCTTTGAATTGTGATATACTATGATAACAACAAGAAGAGTTTGAGAGTGCCATGGTGATTTCTATTTTTATGTTTAGTGACAGTGAAAAGAATCTTTATTGTGAAGCTATATGACTCATATTTCAGAAGACCAAGGAATGTTATCAAGCAGCAAAGGAGATAAAAGTCAAGTGCTATAGATATCGTTAAAAAATGATCAGAAATGCTGCAGTGATAATGTTGTGTTTAGAAATTGTTTTGCTATGTTGATGTATTGCAGCCACCTGCAATACACTAGTATATTCATGTAGGCCTAATTGAGATAAGTTATGGTGGATTTTGCTCTAATGAAAAATAAGTAGCAACAAGCATGCAAAAATGAACACATACTGTAGGCAGCAAGTACCCCCACACACCCATGCTTGCAAAAGTGCCCCCCCCCCCCCCCACTAGCTTTAATGTATTACAAGTTTATCAAAACAACTTTTCAAGATGTATAGATAACCAATTCATTTATGAAAAGGTAAATTATGTTCTGAAAATGTATTTTTCATTTTCAAATGCAGGAAATTTTGAGGTAAAATAACTATTCTTTTCCACTTGCTCCAAGTGTAAGGCAAAATAAGGCGTGATGTATGGACTTGCAATGCCCAGATGTAGGCTTACCCCGATTTATGTTTTATATAGTTTGTATGTTTGTATCCAAATTTGTTTCTTGATTATGGATCAGTTATAGTAGTTTGATCTCA